>NC_092355.1:28337319-28484579 GCF_963676685.1 Mytilus edulis | reverse complement strand
ATTTTCTCACCACGCTTTTACATTTATTTCTTTATCAGTTTTCGTTCTTGAAGATCATTATTCACCAAGTTTTCTGGAATTGATTAAGAGCTATGTGAATTTGTCTTCCTTTATGAAATTTAATTACGTCTTTGTCCGTGCACCCCCTTTTTTACGGGAAATTATTAGGCAATGTCATGCAATTTTATTACAACTGAGCAATAATATTTCATTAAGCTAAAATTTAAGAAATGATGACAAAATAGGATAACAAACATATTATTATAGAAAGGTGAAAGATATATTTATTTTGCATATCAGTTTTCTGTCTTGAAAGATATTTTTTTTATTTTTTTCCCGACCGACCGACCCGACTTTTTCATGGAGAAAATCCGTAAACCAACAAATTAAAAAACCGTGGCTTAAGAACATATATTTTACTGACAATTTTGAATAATACAAAGATGTTTAATTGAATTCAAAAATTGAATATGTATACCTGTTTCTCGGATATAAAGTGCCTGTTTGGTGTATTCAAATTTCCGGTTACCAGTGCAGTAAGGTTAGAGTGTTATAGTTAAACTCATTTTAACGAAGCAATGAAGAGGAAATTCGGTTTGTGGCCTCCAATATGTTGGTGAGTCAAAGCAGCCTTTCCACAAACGCCTCAATGGCCATAGGAGTGATATCTCTAAGAAGCCACTTCTCCCAGTTTCTCAGCACTTCAGACAGTCGGGTCACAAACCTGATGACTTTAACCGCATGAAAATTCTAGTGATTGAACAGAATATTCACTGGAGTGATGCCCAGCGACAGGTTAGGGAAAGCTTTTGGATAAAGGAACTTAATGTACATCATCCAAACGGCATCAATAAGAAATACTAGCGTTTTTGTTTTTTCACTCATTTTTATTGTTAATATACACAGTCACGCATATTGATTTATAGTGTTTTGTTTATATTATGATATTCAGGCTTTTGGATTAAAAATCAATCGACCAAAACTTACCTGTATTATTACTGATCTATTTTTACACCTTATACATTATGTATCAGTATTGTTAAAACTTGTGACACTTGAAGAAGGCCATTTGTTGAGCCGAAATATTTGTCAGCACGATTTAATAACAACATTTTCGTATTATAACATCTTATATCAGTACCGTTGTGCAAATCTTTAGACTGATATAATTTTTTCCTTATCTGCATAGTATCGCCTATTCTAGACGATCCGGTACATAGTGAATTTGCTGGTTGGTCGTTTTTATAGACTTTTATATATATATAATCAATCAATGATATGCACATAAACCATTCTGTTAAAAAGACACAACCCATGATACTGTTGTTAATAAATAAAAGCTAAAAACATAATAATTGTAATATAAAAAAGAGGAAACTATTACCACAGTAATTGCATGTTTTCAAGCAACCACTCTTTCTAGCAGTGTCTGGCACAGCACAAATGTTATATGTGTCCCGTAGATACGAACATTCAGTATCAGTGTCAATACAACTGTATGTTGTTGGAATGATACATTTTCCACACGCAACAGGACACATCTGAAGTCCATAGGAGTCATTGCATATTCCTAATTGTTGAACTAAGTAGTCACAGTTTGAATGATCATGACAAATTTCGGTTGTAGTTTCTGTAGGGCGTCCTAGAATTAACACAATAATCATGATAATGTAACAGAACAAAGTATACATACATTGTGTTATTCCAAATTAAAATTCAACACACTATATATGTTATTACCTGTTTTCAACATGCAAAATATTACGGTGTCATATATGACACTACATACACTAATTTCCTATTACCAAATTTTAATTTCAGAGTATATAAATATGTCGATACATGTATAATGATATAAAACTATTTGATATTGTTTGACAGTTTATGGTTTAATGTATATAAATATAGTAATACATGTACATGTATAATGATATAAAACTATTTAATATTGTTTGACAGTTTATGGTTAGATATTGTGTGACTAGGGTAGGAAATTGCGACAAAAAGTATACAATCAAGCTCTACACGCGGTTTAGGAAATAAAGTAAGTGTTTTATAGTTAATAGACGACAAAACCATCGGAAAACTGTTTATTTCTCTTTGAACTGATCCAATCATGCCAATTATAAGTTGCTTTTACTTCATTAAGTTGCACTTATTTGACTGAGAACTGGAATGGCTTGCCTAGTAGTTTTGAAAACTCTTACCTAAGAAAAAGTAGCTCGTCAAAATTATATATACCATAATTAAAGCACAGCTTTACCTTTAATTCTACTTGAAAACATACATCTGCATTAAATGTGTAGTCTATTTTTTGCACTTTACAAAATGGTAATATCTAAATTTACAAAACTAATTAAAGATGGAAGTCTTATATTGTGTGCGCCATACGCAAGGCGCTCTTACCAGAGTGTAAAAAATCTTACACGATTGTTAATACTCGCTGTTTTAGATTTGTTTCGATAATATAAATATCGATAAATACTGGAGGTAGTTAAAAATTCCACTACGAAGTTTGTTTGTAACTGTAATTAAGCAACTTAGTAGGTCTAAAATTATGCATACAAACATGTTTACCTGTCGTTGTGGTGGTTGTGGTGGTTACACGCGTTTGTATTAAATTATTTTGAGTTGTTTGACTATGATCAGTAGTATTGCCACAGTGGTCGTTACATAGATTAATGTCACAGCATCTGGTACACTGCAAAGATCTTGATATTATCTTATGTTCTGCACTTCTACCAAATATGGATCCAATTTCAGTGTCAGGTTGGCATACCTAAATACATATATAAATGTAGGTGACTTTTCAATGTTTAGTTGCAAGAATACAAAATGTATCTGAAAAATAGTTACTAATTTCATAGTTAGAGATATATATGCATTATTCTCATAACAATACCGACAAGCTGAGTTGAGAATTTAACGTGTAAGTCTACAATGCATTCGTTAGAAGGAAGACATACCACTCAATTTAGTCACATCTGTATTACCTGCCATGTGTTTTTTATAACTTTAAAGGGTTTAAGGTTTTTTGAGAAGAAACCAATAGTCGATTGGATATATTATTCGCCAAGATGGATATCAAATTATCTGAGAACCATTATTATATGTGAGAGAGGGATTTAGTAATTGTTCACATCGATCTCCCAGTATTTTTTCAAACAGTATACACATGTTCCTACCGTCTATTATATAACATTTGTATGCATGTTGTTTAGAGCGGGACAAACATGAATTCTGCTTACTTTGTGCAACTCTAAGAAATTATTCAAACTTTATTAGTAACATATGGATATATATATCAAAATCACAAGCATGTAATCCCGATAAAATAATAAGATGTTAATATGAAATCTTTGAGAATCATTCTTATGGATATATATATATCAAAATTACAATCACATAAAATAATAAGATGAAATAATAATGAAATTAGCGGTAGATTTTGCACTAGTATAATTTAGGTTTTTTAAGTGTTTTTTTTTAATTTATTTTATCTAATAAATAATGAATATCATTCGTTTATCCGTATAGCAAATATTCGAGCCACAACTAGTCAACAAGATCTGCCTATATTGAACAAAGGCATGTAGTATGATTGCTATCAGACAATTAATCAACAGAACCAAATGACATAGAAATTTGCATATATAGGTTACATACTATACTGGAATTACGAAATAATTGTACTTTTTTCAAATTGAACTTTTGGTCAGTTCCACTTTCCGACATGTTTATACCTTTAGACCGAACTTTTGTATTATTGATTTTTTCTTGTCTTTGATATTTATGAAAGGTTTTCCCTCAACTTTCAATGAGGTAGCCATCGATCGATAAACAAGACAGTCTTGTATGTAGTCAATACAATAAAATAATACTAGGAACTGTTATCGTCATAAAAAAGCCCTACAGTACAAATAGTGTTTATTCGCCTGAAAATGTATGCTATTTTTCAAACTTTTTTTCAAAAAATCGATATTGCACTAAATGTTGTAAACTTAAATGATTTCTGCGTAACAAGTTAAATATATTTTTTTTGAATAATTTCATTGTAAAAGGCAAATTGATTTTGTCCCCGTTTCTCTGTGAAGCATGTGTAAATAGTCGCAAAAAATGCATGAAACCATCATGTTGAGGCTTAAATTTGCATTATATGAAAAATGAAGATGTGCATAGAGCACACAAATGAATGAATTACATAACATGTAAAATAATTATATAAATAATTATTACATACATGTCGATTTCTACATCCCAAGGTATAATATGACTCGGCCGCTATCCTTTGTCTATCGATGAAGCAAACCTAAAAATCATTATATAAAATAAATAAGTAATTCCACTCAGTTTGCATGTTTGTCAGATTTTTTTTATAATATGTATTGCTTTAATACGTCACAGCTTTGTCCCCGAGTGTTCATATAAAGGATTAAAACCAAGCTATAATCTACAAACCATGAGTTAGTGGTTTTAGGTTTTATTTCATCTTCCATAAAAAGTTGAAATTTAGCTGTACATGCTGTATTTGGCAAACATTTAGGAATGTTTTGTTCTCAATGCTCTCTTTTTAACTTTGTTGGATTGGAGCGTCACTGATGAGACTTCTGTAAACAAAACGCGCATCTCGCGCAAATATAAATATCAATCCTCGTATCTATGATGAGTGTATGTCTCCTTTCTGTTCCGTATCTGTATGAGTACGTTGAATATACCAATTCTGGCTTTTAACCTGAATAAATTGCGACAACATTTCTTATTTAACTTTTATTAAAATATAGCATATGTTAATCTATAGAGAGTGTTGTTACTGTTTATATGCACATAGCTAAAAGAATCTAAAGTGAAACAAACTTGAGAATAATTTAAAAATTATTAGTATTGCGTTAAACTGTACTCAACCTCGTTCTCTTCACAGAACGCCACGTGTTTACATTCGTTGATGTCAGTAATACCCTGGCAATTAAAACAGACTTTCCCATGTTGTGATCCAAATCCTGTAATAGAAGTAGATTATTGATTGAGAAAAGATGTTTAAATCGGAGTATATTTGCATTCAGCAGTGTTTCTCTTATCTGATAAAAAAAACTTATTTTCAAATGACGCGACCTTACCCATGAAAGAAAAACCGTGATGAAATAAGGTTACGAAAGGTGTTGAAATTGATATTTGATTCTGAAAGAAAATTCATTAGACACTTAACCATGTGGCAACTATTATGGCAAGGTATATTATATAAATGGACACGCATTGAAAACATAAAAAAACCAATTAAACAACATTTGTCAAATATAAGGCAGTCGTTTAAATAACACTTGGTTGAGTGAATATGACTGTATTAATTCCAAATGATAACAATTATGTGATTCGTATGACTTTAAAATTTGCAATATAGTTTCGAAATATTGATTGTAATTTTAAGCATTGATTTGTATATACCATGTTCCCCGCATCCATTAACATTACAGAGATCTGTATTACAACAAGTATGACATGCCTCAACATCTGATAAGGTTCTTTTCGTAGAGCATGTCTGTAAAGAAAAAGGAAAGTATTATTTCTAAAACATTAAAAAATGCATTCTAAAGATAGTCTCTCCAAAAGAGCCTCCATTATCCAATAGTGTCTACTGAATTAAGTGTATGTACGTGTTCAACATGGACACTTCATCAAAACAAAATTGATGCGCAAAAGCTAAGTACTATTCATTAATAAATCATAAGTTCAGAAATAACTTGCCTAGTCTTATTTTTTTGTAAATTTTGGTCTTCTGAATTATTTACATGATAGTCTCAATCAAATGATTAGTTTTAGAAATTAGATTAATAACTGCTTTTTGTGTCAACAAACTGTAGCAATAGCCAGATTGTTGAACAGTATCAACAATAAATGATTTAAAATAGGATCATACCAGTTCATTAACTGTCGGTTCCAAAATGATGTTATATACAAAAATATCTGTTGTCAATGCATGAAAATGATTTAGATATTTATTCGATCGTTCTTTAAAGAATAGGTGTTTATCATTTTATGACTACATTTCTAATACAAATATAAATCTATAATGTAATTGAATTATAAAAAAATGCAAAAAATAATGCAATGCCTAATTTGATTTACAATCCTAAATAAATTACGAGTCGACATATTACAGCACAAACAATATTATTTCTTTCGTTATAATATCATTTATTTTAAAGTGAAAGAGTTCTTAATACATAAATACATTTATGCCATTTGGTACTATTTAAGTAGGTATTTCTATATGATTTGAGTTTTTATTAAAATAGCCTATTCACCGTGAAAGACGTACATTCCCCAAATCTTAACGTTATGGTAAAACTGTCGATGCACATGTAGATGAGGATATTCATCGCGCTAAACGTGACGTGCCTTCAGTTTTAACGTTGCGGTAATTGTTTGATGTACTATTGGTTAAGGTAAATAATTGGCATTACGTGCAATGTCTTCTCTAGGAACATGTAATAATACAATTAAAATGTGGTTTAAATATAGACCTTTGAAAAATTGACATTCACTTCGGCCCTTGACCTCAGTGAATATCAGTATTCAAAAGTCAATAAAACCAAAAACTTGCAGTAATTGAATATTGAGCTAATGCCATTTCAACAAATGAATAAGACCACAATAGATAGTTGAAAAGAAAAAAATGAAAAAGATCAAAAACAAAATTGAACTTATATGCATAAACTTTTACTCAAAACACTTTGACAAAATTAAACGAAGCATAATATGTTAGGAAACTGCAATTTACAAAGTTCAAATAAATTATTTACAATCAGTCATTTGTAATGTTATGCTTTTGGGAAATCTTTTGACAAATTTCAAATCAATAATAAATCTGTTTATATTTTTGTATGTGATATATGGGTTTTTATCATTGCCGAAGGCTGTACAGTTTGTTTGATTTGTATTTTTTCCCCTCCATAATATCATTTTTTAGATATATGAATGACCAGTACTAACTTACAGAAGCTTTTACACAACCAATATTGAAAGTAGTTTCGTGTGGTTTGATAATCTTGTCGATTCCACAGACCTACAAAAAAGGAGACCATTTTATGATATGTGCAGTAATCAGACTGTCCAATAATAACCCAAAATGTACCAGGAGAGGAGAAAAGTACCAAAGGGACATTCATAGTCAAGAGTCACAAAGTAACGGGCAACGCAATGGTAGACAGAGAAAGCACAAAAATACATATATAAGAACACAAAACATAACATAGAAAACGGAAGACTGAGCAACATAATCTCTACAGACATTTGAGGGCAGCTTAGTTATTATAGATTGACTAAACAAAATGAAAATTGCAAATTTTAGATGGAATATATGTCATCTTTAACCTATGATGGTTTACTTTTTCAAACTGTGACTTGGAGACTTGTCTCATCGGCACTGATACCACATCTTCTAATATCTAACATTTGCTTTTTTGTGTTATTTGATTGCAGTCTTGATCCACTGAACTCAACATCTGCTTTCATACATTTAGTGATAATGATATGACTAACAAACTAAGTAGTATAGTATAAAACAAATGAAAAATTTTATTCAAACTACCAGCGACTGATTTGTTGGGAAGATATGATCGGCAAAAAAATATAAACAACATAATTTATGCCCAATTTGTTTGTGAGCGTGAGCAGTTTTCTATGATTTAACTTGATATATTGACAAAATGAAGAAAACACAATGGATTATCAACGTTGATTTTATCTCAAAATAGAGACATGGTACAGTATTTCCTAGGTAATTAATCATTTCTCAGCTAGAAAACAGTCTTACACATGTGCTTAAATCTACGTTAGTTGGTCAATGGTGGGTACTTTCCTCATCGGCAATCATTCCAAATATTGTATTGCTTAAAGATATATTTATATAGTTCTAACAACATCTATGTTACACAATGACAAAACAAAATTAAAATGAGATTAAAATGAAAAGTTACATTTTCAATAATGAAATTAATAAGAATAATCTACAAAGTAAGTCATTGTTTGCGTAGACTGTTTATATTACCTCATCATGACTGCATGTATCAATTCTATCACAAAATCTGGGATGTATAATGTCATAGCAACTAAAACATCGTAAACCTGTAAGAAATAGTTTTTCATTGAAAAAAATACATATCATGGTAAAACAATCTTACAATTTTTGAACATTTCTTAAAAAACCTTAGTAGCATTGAATTCAGAGTGTTTATTGTTGTTTGGTTACTGTCACACTCATTAACGTTAATTTGTAGATTACCAGTGCTTAATCTGATAATATGAAACTGCTTTAAAATAAAAATGAAAATTGAACAATTAACTACAATGTAATGAAAGACATAATCTTACCTTTCACAGACGATATATCCAATAACAGGAGCACTACTATAATGAAAAGAGAGCAAAATACTATAAGGTCAGATAAAGGTGACATCGTTGGCAGATAAAGTAAATAGAACATATGGAAAATCAAACTAGACAAATGTTTATCGCAAGCAGTAAAAAAAATTTGTAAAAAAAAATGGTTTCTATAAGATATATATCATATATTGAACAACAGAAAAAAAATAATATTAAGACCATTAATTTATAATGCCGTCACTTCTAGGAATCGTTCTTTAATCTGTTCATAGACATAGCTGATATACTTATTAAAAAATGTTATAATTGTTCATGGGATAAATTTCAATTCGCTTATCTACAGATAAAAACAATACTAAAACGTTTTTTTTTTATCCTATATATGCTGTTTTTGAACGTTTCACAAAATCATTCTTTCCCTGTCAGCTAATGGCAGTAGAAAAATATTCAATAAAGTACAAAAACCGACGGTTTTAAGTATCTTTACTTATGTGTATTAAGTATATCGTTATTTATATTTTGTTAATCTATCGATTAAGACTGAAAGAAAAA
Source organism: Mytilus edulis (assembly GCF_963676685.1). Taxonomy (NCBI): domain Eukaryota; kingdom Metazoa; phylum Mollusca; class Bivalvia; order Mytilida; family Mytilidae; genus Mytilus; species Mytilus edulis. The sequence continues at coordinate 28,475,648 of NC_092355.1, read as the reverse complement.
GGAGCTGAGGTCTGAAAAGAGTTCATTGTCGCCATATTCTGTATATTCCTTACTCTAGTCATAAACGACAAAAGACGTTGTAGTCAAGTCATAATACTTTACGTAATTTATAAAATATGGGTTGAAATGTCTTGAAGATCTTTGATTGTTTCTAAATAATTATTTAAAAACGATCATTTTTATATTTTCTACGAAAACATGTGCATTGTTTTCAAAATTACTTTGAACGGACCAGTAGCCTATTTAATTAACGGACGTTTCCCAAACAGTAGATCGACTAACTTTGTTAAACCGAATGAAATCATAACCTATGAGATATATAACATGTATGACTAGAAAATTCTATGAGGTAGCAACATAAAACAATTAAGAAATAGATATCTTGATGATTATTCTATTAATCACATAAAAGTGTCCATACAGATGTTTAAGGATAATTGGAGCTGCATATTGTCAAATCATTTATTGAAGTAAGCAGAAAGATAACAAATGAAAAAAAATACTTACATTTAAGAATTAAATATTCCTTCATGACTTATATCTTGTCCGTGAAAGCCTCGTATTTGAATAACGATAATATCTGCTTTATCTGAACATATTGTGTTTTCTCACGACATAGGAAAATGCAGGGTCAAATGTCAATGATATGCCCTTTCTATAGTGATTCATTGAAATGATTTTGCTTATTAGATAAGATTCGTTACTTATTTGAATACAGGAGCTACGGTAAAAATTTGAATGTCTTTTAGAGAGAGAACTATTGCTGATATTTATATGGTAGTTTTTGCTGCGTTTCTTCCCAGTCAGTGTCTCTCATCAAATCACTTTCAATAAATAAGAAAAGCGGAAACATCAATTTAATGCATATATATATATCCAGAAAACTCTGCCAGAAGCTCGTTTTTTTTTCGGTTTTTTTTTAACTTTAATATTAATGATCTCACCAAACTTTTATAAGTTTATCCAATGTGTTTTCTAGGTTCTAACTAATGTCCGTTCTTTGCTTGCTTTATATGTGCATTTTGCCTAGTTTTTATATGAAAAGTGTGATATTTTTTATTTCAAATAATCTAGTCTTCTAAATTACGGGAGACGGCATTTCATAAACAATTGTTAAAGAGGTGAACAATTACACGTTATCGTATAAAAAAATGTGATATCACGCAAAAAAGAGAAGAAACGGCCTGATTAATACTTTCAGCTCTGCTAAGAAATAACTATGAATGCAAAAGATGTTGAACTGTAACGTCGATCCCGAACAATAAATTATAGATATAACAGACTTTTGACTCCGCATTATTCAAATTATCGACACGTTACCTATTATGTGAAATGATATCTTTGTAACCATTCAAGTAACAGCAGCCATAAGAATCAATATTATACATATAATCTCGTCAATTTCGGGGGAAGGGTAATTTCCTGTTCTCTGATGTTTTTGTCGTGTCTGGAAAACTCTAAACAGTTAATTTTTCACCACATTTATTCCGATTGAAATCTTGATTTTTGTTCTTTGTGTTGCTCCTGGATAACGAATACCAGGATGTCCTATTAGATTTGACATACACAGTCATCTTAGTACCAGAATCTATGACAAACGAGACGATTTTGATTTTGAAATTATCAATTTCCCCCACCTTAGTAGCAATATACCAACTTCACCTGCATATGGAATATACATTTCCCAACTTATTCGGTATTCAAGAGCTTGCAGCTCCTACTCAGACTTTGTAAAACGTCACCAGTGTCTGAGCAGAAAGTTGATGAACAAGGGGTATGTCAAAGAACGTCTCGTCCTTTTTCTAAAAAAGTTCATCGGAAGGTACCCAGAACTTGTTGATAAATATTCCGTATCAACTTCACTAATAATACACGATGGTCTTGAAGTATAGATTTTGCGTACTGACGTTGTTTATCATCTTAATAACGTGTTATATTATTCTTTTATTTGTCTTTATTAATATTACTTTTACTGTTAAGTCTGTTTTTTGAGATATCCTTTTGACGTAACTTCTTCTTCTTCTGTGTATTAGCCTCCTTTAAGTAGGAGCACCTCCGAATGGAGTATATACCCTTAATGTCGTATTAAAATTTGTAAACACATTAAAAATATGTACAGCACATGCATATAAAATAAAGAAAGTTGTTGGTTTTTTTTTACATGGCATATATACAGGGACTTGGGTGGTTTTTTTTAAAACTATCTTATCTCATGTTTAGGTTAAAAATCTGTTATTATTGCTTTATATAAGTTTAGAATAAAAGCAAACCATTTAATGTTAAACGATAAAATTAAGTAATATATGATCAAATGCGCTAAAAACTGGTAAAATACGTTGTAATATATTAAGTAGCAATTTCATACTAATGTTAATTACCTAATGGATTTGGTGATTTAAAACAATAAAAGATAATTTATTTATTTTTTTAAATATGGTGGTTTGGGATGTTAACTGTGAAGATATTTCCTTTAACATATATATGTCTTATATTCACTTTATTCAAATATTGCAGTAATTATAAAATAAAATAAAATAATTTGGCATCAGTAGTGATTTTTAAATGAGATTAAAATAGATTTTAAAATATATGTACTTAATATTGTTTCTTTTCTTTGTTTGTAAATTATGTACATTTATATATTTTTTGCATTATATACTTTATTTATCATATTTCAGACTCGGTGCTGGGCTTAATGTCTATTTGTATCATATTAAGGCACTATATTCTGTTGACTGAATTTCCTCATATTGTCCTGATCCATGAATACTGTTTATTATGGAATTACTCATATACATATCATCCTGTCTATTCTTATTCATTCTTTTTTTCCAGAATTTTCAATCTGTCCATATGTAGCTGAAAGATCAAGTTTCTTGTTTTGTTCTCAATCACGTTCAATAATTTATTAGAGTTATTGAGTACTTCTTTATATTTTGTACAGTCTACTATTAACTGAGAGATTGCTGCCTTGTTTTTAAAGACATTGTTCCAATTTTCTGCAGTAATCTCATGGGTGATGGTTTCTCTTATTTCTGAGAAGTACTTTTCTCTTGTTGTACTTAGTATTGGACAAGTTGTTAGGAAATGTGTCACATCCTCATTACCACTGTAACAAAGTTGACAAGTTGCTTCCACATTGTAATGTGTGAATTTGTGTTTATCCACTTGCAGTATATATGTCCCAGTCATTACTCTTGCTTTTATGATTGCCTTTCGTAGTTCGAATCGTGGAAGTTGTTTAATATTCCAGACATGATGTGGTTTGTTTGGTTCTAGATTGCTTGTATTAAGGAATGCTAGGCTTGATTTGTTTTCTGCATCAGCTAAGATCTTTTCATTCCAAAATTTATCCACTTTTGTCTTGATAGAATTTTTCCAATGCTCTTTCTTTGGTATGTTATTTTGTAATTGGGTGATGCTTGGTAGCCCATACATTTCTAGTATTTTCCTTATTCTTGTAAAAAAGCTCTTATTGTTGTCAAAATTTGTAGTTACTTGTCTGGTTAGTATTTGATGTATTTTATCATTTCCACAGTTTAACAGAGATAAAAGGAGAGATAGACATCTTTTGTGTATTTCTGCCTCTATCGGTAAGGCTCCTATTAAAAGTAAGACTGCTGCGTTAGATGTTCTTTCTGGTAGGGATTGTATATGCCTGAGATTTTTCCTGTGGAATTTTTCAAGTTGCTCATTATTAGCCTTTGTCATGGGTAATACTTCCAGTCCATATATAAGCCTTGGTACAACATATGTTTTATAGATACTGTATGATGTTGGAGGATCTAAACCATTTGTTCCATGGACTCCTGACCCCATTAGAGCATATTTCGTCCTTCTCGCAATTTGTATTCTTTCTTGTATATTGACTTGGCATTCATTGTTTTCAGCTCTTATAATACCTAAATGTACACCTGATTCTGCTATATTTATTTCATTTCCACCTAGATTCCACTTAAAGTTGCTTTTTGTCTTTGAGCAATCAATAATTTGTGTTTTCATTGGATGTATGGTATAATGATGTTCATTGGCATATCTGCTGAGGACATTTAACATTATCTGAAGCTCATTTTCATTGTTAGAGATAAATGCTATGTCCTCAGCACATGTTGGAGTGCCTGCATATATATTTCCTAGGTGATATCCAAGAGCATTTTCTTCTAATTCCACAAGCAAGTCCTGGACAAAAACTTTGTAAAGATGAGTGGACAGTATTCCTCCTTGTCTTACACCTTGTTTGATGTTGAATGGGGTACTGATACCGTCTAGCCATTTCACTTTTGATGTCAAGTCATTATAGAGTTCTGTAAGTATCTTCCAATATACTGGATGTATATCCTGATCTATCATCTTGTCCATAAGAATGTAATGCTGAACTACATCAAATGCAGATTTCACGTCCAAAATATTAATAAAGAAATTTTCGGATCCTTTTTTTTCCTCATACCTGGCTTCTGATATAATTAGACTTGCCATTATTGGTGATAAACCTTTCGTGAAGCCAAACTGGAGGTCTGTTTTAGATTCTAAATTCAGCTTGGTTAGGAATGAGTACTCAAATGTTTTTCCTGTAACTGGTGTAACTGTTATGCCTCTATAATTGCCTAATTCAGTGGAATCTTTATCTTTTTTGAGCACTGGAGTGAGTATACCAGATTTGAATGAGGTTGGATATTTCCTATATAATAAGATGTTGTTAAATATTGATTTTAAAGCTGGTGTTATAGTTTCTTTTGCATTTTTTAGATGTTCTGCTGTGAGTCCGTATTCATCCGGACTCTTTTTGGTGTTAAGACAATCTATCGCTTTCTCTATTTCTGATTCTGAAAACAATTCTGGGATATCTGTACATTCCTGTATGGCCTCTTGTATGCAGCTTTGTCTAACTTTGCATAAATTCAGATAGTTACAGTCGTACTGTTCTTCTTTTGGTATGCTTAGGTTTTCATAGTACTGTGCAAAACCTTTTCTTTGCTCTTCTGGTAGGAACATATATTCACCATTGATTTTGAGGCAATTTGTTGTTGTACGGTTGTTATTTCTACCTCTGTTTATTAGCCTGTAAAATAGCTGTGTGTTGGGATTGTCTATTATTTGCTGATAAAGTTTTTGTCTATCCACTGCTTGCTCTGCTCTAAGTTTGCTTCTTAATTTCTTTTTTTCCTTCTTTAACTCAATTGCTAAGACATGATCTTTTGTTTTTCCAACACTCTGCCATTTCTTTTATATTTCTCTACATGCATTTAAAATTATTAGCACTTCAGGCGAGGCTTTCCATTTTGGACCCTTTGTTTGCAACAATTTAGTTGGAATTGTTTTTTTCCCTGCTTTAGTCATTGCTTCCACTAACATGTCTAACTGTATGTTTACATCCTTTTCGGTCTCTATGGAGGTTATACTGTTTTGAATGATACTATTATAACCCTCCTTGTCAATTTGTTCCCATTGCATTTTGTACTTTGCTTTCTTGTTCTGTTGGTTTGATTTTCTGATATTTGTCATTTGAGAGGCTATTTCCATTTTAACAATTGTGTGTGCCGAAGTGTTTGCACAAGATCTTTCTTCTATTTTATAGTCCATTACCAAATTTTCATCTTGAACCAGAATGTAATCGATTTGGGATGAGGAGTTGCCTGCATGATGGAAGAATGTGTGAGTGTTTATTAATTCTACTCCAGTTGTCAGGTTCATGTTCTTGGTAAAATTCCTAAGCATTTTGTCATGTTTGTAAGTTCTTGAAGTTTGTAGTGTTCCATTTAAATCTCCAGCTAATACAATTCTGTGGGTATTTTCATATTTTTGTATTATATCGAATATAATGTCCAAACATTCTGTATATTCTGAAAGAGAGTCAGAATTATGTGTTGGCATATATGCATTGATCAGGCAGATATCCTTAGTTGCTGTTATAAGAATTGCTATTATCCTTTCGTTTCCGTCCTTCAGTTTCTTGATTCTACTTGACCACTGAGAGGGCCACAGAACAGATACCCCTCCTCTTCCTTTTGGTAATTTAAAACTATCCAATGGGTCGTTTGTATCGTAGCACCTTGTATGATCATCCATTTTTGGGAGTAGTATCTTTATTTCTTTCTTTTGAAAATCCCATAAAAAATGCTCCTGTAGACATAATATTGTTTCCGAAAGATCTAACGTGTGGAGAAATGCAATATTAGTCTTCAGTCCTTCAATATTACATGTTATAATGTTGATGTTTTTATCACCTGTTCTTTGTCTGTTGTTTGGTGGTGGTTTATTTCCGGGGGCCATCCTCTTAGGCTGTTGAGACGAAAATGGTACTCTTTTGGATTCCTGTATAATTTCTGATCTTCTTCCTGAGTCGTCATGCTGTTTTCATGAATTTTCTATTTGATATGGGCTTGCTATTGGCTTCTCTTATATTTTTCTCCTCTGTTTGTGTACTAATTTGATTCTCTTTTCCTTTTTCCTGATCACTTAGTCTTTCATTTCTTATTGGAGATGATTCCTTGCTCTGATCATATAAAGTGTTATAAGAAGACGCTTCATTAAGTGTTTGATGTTGCTGGCAGTTTCCTTTTTTGTCGTCAGTTTTTGAATTTTGCTGGTAGCTGTTTGTTTTATCATCCTTCAAATGGTCATTTGGATTTCGTACGAATTCTTCTCTCATGTTATAGTTATGTGGAACAGGTTCTTGCTGTATTAACTGCTGCGGCTTTATCCGTATCTCATCTCTGTTCTGTGACATATGATGCGGGATTTGTTGTCTGTTGATCGTGACTGGTCTGCTGTATTCAGGAGGATGAGGCAAGGTGGCATGTGTATTCTGCGTTGCAGCATTCATTGCACTAAGGGGATTGTAGGTTCCTGTTGGTATTCCATACATTGTGGGGAGATGATATGCTGATGGTATATTCATTTGCCTTTGCAATGTCACTGGGTTTGGTGCTATATGCATAGATCTGTGTGTAGGATTTAGATGCACATTCTGCCCTAGATTTGGTGGTATATGCATGAAGTTTTGTGATGGATTGGGTGGTATATACATGCCTGTTTGCACTGGATTTGGTGGTAAATGCATGTAGTGCTGCGAAGTATTTGGTGTTATTTGATGCACAACTCCTGATATACCTTGTGGTATATGCATAAAGTGCTGCATTGGGTTTGGTGGTATCTGAGGTACCATTCCTGGTAATCCTTGTGGCAGATGTGTATAGTGCTGCATTGGGTTTGGTGGTATATGAGGTACAGCTCCTGGCACACTTTGTTGAATTCCACATGGGTGTGGGCTGTAGTTCCTTATTTGTAATGCCATCTGTGTGGTAATAGCTGTTTGCATGCACATATTCTGGATCATTTGGTTTTCTATTGTTTTCAGACAGTTTTCCATTATCATCTCTTTCATTTGACTCTGCAATTGTTGAAATGCATGTTGAGTATTACTTTGTTCATTTGTCTCTGTGGTGCCTTGAACTGATGGTTGTTCATTAATCTTGTTTTCCCCTCTTTGAACAATTGTGTCAAGCACTGTCTTCATATGTTTGATCTCATTTTCTAAATTCAGTATTCTCGTTTTTTGAGCTGTTATTATTTCTTCCTTGTCATTCTTGTTTTTAGTTCCTTTATGATTTTTCTTTACTCCTTGTTAGGCGAGTGATATGAGAGCCAAATTTACATTTTTAATGCCCCTACCTAACACACGGCTAAATTATATATCACTGGAAAGCTAAGAATGTGTACTTTCTAAATATCCCGGTCGTCAAAAGAAATTATGGTGCATTTTTTTTTTAAATCGAGGTCAAAGGTCATGGGTGCAATTTCATTTCAAGGATACTTCCAGTAGAAAAATCGAGTCAAAACAAATGCAAAAACAAAACAATTCTATAGGAATGCTGTATTACTGTTGGAAAAATATATTTCTATCATAGTATTAAATAATTTTGGTTGATTTTAACGGTAACGCATGTTACGTAACGTTTTCTCTCGGAATCTTTGAAAATCTACTATTAAGTCACACAAATGTATCTGTAGTCGTCCTTGCATTATCTAAATCTTATAATACCTCCGTATCATTTGATTGCACGTATTTTCAAACATATATCTGCAAATTTGATATAAATAATCCGGAACAAAATATTTGAAGCAAGGGGAAAATATAACATATGACGTATTTTTAATCGTTTAGAAAAGTCTGATGATGAGCTGTACAATAAAATTGAGGAAGCGTATGTGTCCTGTCAATTTGAAAGCCTGCCAACCGCGTTAAGATCAGACAACCATAGGGCAATTTTTTTTTTATTGTTGTAGTGCAATATGTTGAGTGGATCATACCGCAATTTCATTTCATTACTAAATCAGATATGATAAGAGTACTAACTAACATTACTAAAATGAGTAAAGTGCTACTAGTATATTTATATCAACAAATTGACAATATTAATATAAAATATCACAAGGAAAAGATGATCACTCATTGTACGTCAAACTTTGTTTGATATTAATTTAGTCGACCGCCGTGTATCTTGAGATATCTAATTATTCAAACAACACTTGACAACAGTTTGTACTTTTTTAAATTACGCTAGATGACGTTCGGCTACTTTGGCACTAAGAATTACTTTCTTATATCTTGTTTCAACGCTTCAAAAGGGAAGACAAGGTTATCCTAATATTGAACCTTTTTTTTGGCTTTCGTATTTTAAAATCCCGTTAGCGTATAACCTATATGATCGAAACGTCAAACCAATGGGATGTTGGACCATTTAGGTGTCGGAATATTACGATATCGGAATATCATAGCTTCATTTTAACTTGTATTCTCATCATTCTTATCGGTCAACATATCCATACAAAGACAACTTGGCATGTGCACCAGAGGTTTTGCTTAAAGCGGACAGAAGATTTACTTTATACAGATTGAATTAAAAATTGGGAATTGACATGCGGGATTTGTCAAAGAGACACCAACCCGTTCAAAATGCAGGCAACGGCAGAAGACCACCAATGGGTCATCAATGCAGCACGAAACTCCCAAACCCGGAGGCGTTCTTCAGCTGGCCCCTAAACAAAAATGTACTAGTTTGTAATGATAATGGACGTCATAATAAGCTTCGACATATACTCAAGAAATTAAAATAAAAAAACATACAAAACTAAGAAAGGCCAGAGGCTCCTGACTTGGGAAAGGCGCAAAATTGCGGCAGGGTTAAACATGTTTTTGGAAATCTCAACCCTCCCTCTATACCTATACCAATGTGTGAACAGATCAAATCTTGTAGAAAGTTAGATGACATCACACCGGACCGATGTTGCCTTTTAGCCAACCAAAGTCATACGGAGAACTTTTATTGTTTCTGTAGTTAGGTCGACATTGTCTTTGATAAAATTTTGACCCCAGAAGAAAAATAATGCCATGTAGAATGTATGCCCCATTTTCAATTTTTCTAATCTCCTGATCAGTCAAACTTGTTAACAGTTATCAAAGGTGTGTCCATAAATACGGTGCATTTGTAATGATAAACCTAAATAAAAAAGAGTAAAAAAATATATTTATAGATAATATACATTCTACTAAAGCCATACATCTAAGAACTTTGTCAATAGGAATATCGTACGCTTTATTAACTGCCACAGATGCAATCCAATAGACAAAACAGAAATGTATTTAAAGCAGGTGGCATAATTTCAATTGAATAACCCAGTGAAATTTTTTTAGCTAATGGATACAACTTTACCCTATATCTGCTTTCGTAAAATACTAGTAGCTGCATAAAGTGCTTGCAACCAGTTTCGCAGTCACTGCTCAGATCTTTAAAATTGACAGACTGTATATTACAGTCATTTTAAACGGGTAATTTTCCGTCATTACGGCATAAGACAAAATTATAGAGCTACTGTATACAATATTGGATGTACCTTGGCCTTGTTGAGGCTGTATACATGTAACTATAAATTGACCCCTATATTTTTAGTTTTTGTTGAAGCTGATAATATGTTGTGTAGTTTTCTCGGCGGCGATCCTCGGGCAGAAATTAAGCCCGGTTAGCTGATCAAGTAATTAAAGTTGTTAACCAGAATACTTCCTTGTGTACATGCACGGCATTTTTGTAGCAAAAATTAAGCGATGCAAGCTCGATGGTATAAAAATTTAATAGTAAAATTATCATGAGTTATTTTGTAAATCAGATCGTTGTAGGAGATATATGTAGTAATACTGAATGCAGCTTGAGTTTGCTCCTCAGAGGATACCTTATGAAGTTGTGTAACTTGCTTATAGGCTTTATACATTTTCCAAATATACAAACAGAAAATCAGAATGATATATGAGAAAAGACTGGTCGGTAGAATTGGTACATGTAGTACTAAGTCTTTGTACAGACAAAACAGAAGATGATAGGTTTCGCTTACTTTTGAAATATTTATAGCAACTCTTATGATATTTTGTATTTTCAAATGGGATGTTTTCATTTTTTTCATATTCATCGACCAGTCTTCTGTAAACTTCATCTTTTCGTTTTCCCACTGCGGCAATACAACTGTATCTTCATTTAGGTGTTTAACTACATAGTGTCTATGTAGTAAATACATGACAGACTATGGATCTGTGTCAATCAATGGATAGTTTTTGCTTTTTAGCATAAGAAGGGTTTCATTGTGAACTGGACTGTGAAAATTTGACATGACTCGGAAGATTTTCTACAATTTTCCGATACGATTCCTTATTTAGAAAGGGGTGAATTCTACAGAACTCAAAAACTATGTTTTACTTTAATTTGATCTTAATTTCGGACGATTTTATATCTATTTAAGCTTCACTGAAGTTAAAGATAGAAATAGAAGCGTTTTAATATGATTTATCGTACTCTAATAGCACTATTAAGTACACGGAAATCGACTAATATATTCAGTCAAAAAACGATAACGAAATAGATAAGGGATTCCGGAAACTATAGTGATTTTACCCAACATCATAAAATTACAGAAATTCTTGATTTTAAGAAATGTTGAGATAAAGTCTTGATCTTGAATGAAAAAACGATAACTGATGAGTAATTTGTTGTGTTCTAAAACGGATAGAATGAAAAAGCATTTAATAAAAATTTAATTGTAGATCAGAAAAGGTCAAGATTATGAAAATTTTTGTACAAAATGTCAAATATTTAGAAGGAATGCAAAAGCATGCGGACTTACAGTTGTAAATATTGTTATTCATTATTTTAAGAATCTAATTCACTTAATTATTCTGTCTAAAAGAAGAGATACGACTAATTTCCTTTGCTTGAAAAATATGTCATAATTTTATAATTTTCAACTAATTTCTGAAATAAACGTCAATTTTACAAAAACTGCACCGTACGATTTTGTGACGACGGGGCAAAAATCAAAGGTAATTCATTATTCTTTCATTTAAAAAAAAAATTAGCCGTGTGTTAGGTGGGTGCATTAAATTCCTTAACTAGACGTCTTTTTCAAATACTACACTCGCCTATGTTGCGTAGGGGTTATCCCATGCACTTGTTTTGATGGGTTCCCATTTGGTATACATGGCATAGTTAAATTAGAGTCTATTCTCTCTTCTATTCTTTGCTCATTCTTTTCTGACTCTTGATTTATACTGTTTTTTATACCAGTTGGCATGATTGGTATGCATGTTTTAAGTTCTGTTTCTTCCATATCTTCAGGTTCTATTTCTCTTTCATTTTCACCCTGATATTCAGTATGTTGCCTCTCATTTTGTTTCTGTTCTGTATTGTAGACTTCATCTTCCTGTACCATTGGTTCAGATTCCACTAGATTCCTTGTATCATAGAGAATATCATCGTTACAAAGGGTACATATATAGTCTTTGTGTATAAATTCTTTTTCTCCAGTTTTACTAGTAAGGTTTTCACATTGGAAGTGATACCAATAATCACATCTATCACATCCTATTCCCTCCTCTACGTATCTGTTGCAACATGGACACATAAAATTGTCAGGTGTATTATTTGTATCTGTTTTCAACGGAGAGCTACTTGCCTTGTTTCTTTCCTTTATATTTTGATTATTCTTAATCGTTCCCAGTATAGCTTGGTTTGTATCAGCATTGTTTCCTTCCTTCACTTTAAGTGGGGAAACATATTCCTCTTCACAGATTATTTCCTTTACTTGATTTTCATTTTCGTTCTCTTCCTGTTTTATAGCTCTATGTATGGTATTTGAGGAGGAACTTTTTAGCTGAGATAAATATGAGTGAATGCTGTTGTTAAGAATGTTGATGTCTCTATATTTAGTTTTCAATTTCTCACAAATTTGGTCAAATATATTGTTGATAAAAATATCAATCCTGCCTCCATTTACATTGATTTTACAGGTTGTATGATATAAGTTGATTGTAAATTTTAATAGACTACCAGCATCTCCGTTCAGTTTTTTTGTTATACACTTTATAGCATGAATCCACTGTTAATCCTGATTTTTCTATTCCATCCTGGATTGGTAAGGTTACTAAGGTCTCGGCTATTTCGGGTCTTTGTAAAATGCTTAGTATTTCATTTTTCACCGTTTCATATGCTCCAGTGCTTAGTTCTATTACAAAATTTTTACCTGGTTTTAGTTTAAATCTCAGATGTTCTTTTTGACATGCGTTAATTTTTTTCTGAATAGCGCTTTCCCTATCTAGCGTATATGATCTTGTAGTAATTTTACTTGGACGAAGATCTCCAGTGGAAAGGTTCTTTCTGAATTTCTGTACCTGCATCTTGTACACCTTTAGTAATAATAGCCAGGGAGAATTTTTATGTTATATGACTGAAAGTATTTGTATCTTTTAGAAAGAGGATTTTATTGCTAGCAGACAACCTATGGTATAGCGCGGACAGCCCACACTGACCTGTTGTCCTACTAGCAGAATCGAAATAATATTTCAATGGTATAGCGCGGACAACCCACACTAACCTTATATAGTACCGGATTTGATAGGCACACTGAATTAACCTGTGGTATAGCGCGGGCAACCCACACTAACCTGTTATCCTGTGTGCTGTCTCAAATTATCAGTCTAATACATCCAAGTACTCCCTAACTATTATTATTGATGTCGGTATCTTTGTCTTCTTTATCTTTAGCCCAACAGTCTCTCGTTATCTGTCTGGTCAGTTTCATAAGCCAGGCTTTTGTAAGGTGTATATTTGGGTGAATCCTGTCTTGTAGCAGGCTTAGGTTGTAGAGTCTTCTGCTTTTGGTTTCACCGTGTCTATTGCTGGTTGTCTCTCTTTGATACGTGCGTTGTTGTCTGGTTGATGTTCTGTATAAGTCGATGTTGAAGTTTGGTGAAAAGTGTTGGTTTTCTTGGTTGGTGTTCCTTATTGCCTTATTAACCTCAAGTAATTGATGTTCTAGCTGATGATCTTGATCACGAAATGTTTCTGGATTTTTGTGCTTATGCGCTTTAATCCATGCCTCGATTGAAAAATATGGTATTTCAACTATTGTTGCTTGGCTTCCTGGTGATAGCCCCTTCAGTATTTGTATTATCTCTTTGTAATTTTTAACTAAGTGCTCAACCAGTTCTTCTGTATTTTGGTATTTAAGCGTTATGTATTTGGTTTTTCTGTCAAAGGCAGTAAAATCACATGTCCCTATTATAATATATAACCAAATATTGCCTGTTATAAGTTGCACTTCTGTATCAAGGTTTTGCTTCAACCAGTCTAACGCTTGAACGACTGTTCTGCCTCCTTTACACCACCAATGTATTTCAGAGTGCAATGGGAGGGATGCTTGTTGTCGTAGTCTCCCACCTATACTGTTCCCTATAACTATCGGTCTGAATTCCCTTGGTGTTGTGGGAATTTGGATAGGCCTTTTATAGGACTTCTTTAATTTTGCCAACGACATACACTCTGCTTCTCACCTTTCTTTTATTTATATATAGAGATATATGTATATCTAAAGATACCCAAACACGAGTCTGATTTAAGTGTAGCTGTTTAAACTATAAATACAGAAAATTCAATGTGAATGTAATTTTCTATTTTACTTTGTTTGGATATTTCAATTATAATATAAAGAAATATGTAATAAAATGATTTACCCCGATTAATTAATCGCTCTCAATCAAGAAATAATTTTATATTACCAGAAGGTTAGTTAAAAAAAAAAAGAATCCGGCCAGGTAAAAGAAAAAAAAATTGATGAAAAAAAAAAATGGCGGGTGTTCTGAAAATGTTTACAACGAACACCAAATCTTAAGTTTAAGGTTTTATATTTTACAATAGTGGACTAATGTGAATGTGAATTATGTGCTGTACAATATTATATACAATGTGTAACTTAGTGATGCCAAATATTAACAAAAACAAAATATTCTCTCTCTGCTAAATCTTCTCTCTCTGCTAAATCTTCACTTCCACACTTCTCGCAATCTGTTAAAACTCTCTGCTTATGTATCCCATCATACTTTGAACGACCAAATTATTTCATGATGTGACTCTGTACCTATGTATCTTGTCATACCTTGAATGACAAAATTATTTTATTTATTAATATTACTTTTACTGTTAACCCACTGTTTTTGTTATATACATTTGACGTGCCTCTGTACTTATGTATCACGTCATACTTTGAACCACACTATTATTTTATTTATTATTATTACTTTTACTGTTAAGCCAGTTTTTGTTATATCTATTTTGCGTGACTGTATTTATGCATCCCGTCATACTTTGAACGACAAAATTATTTCATGTCTACCTGTGCGAATTTCAAACGCGCAATTTTCACTAGTACTCAAAACCCTCCTTCCTTGATGGGTGCATTTTACATAGACAAATAAAATCGTATAATATAATCAAAATGAGGATGTTAATTTGATGTATGCCTTTTTGTGCTTCTTCGTTACATTTGTTGTTTTTATAGTGATTAAGATGATAACACAATGTTGACTGCTGTACCCCTATTTTTGACATTTTTACCTATTGTGTCTGTTTGTTTTGTTCACGCATCGGTGACAATATAATGGAATTTGATGCGACTGTCATACAAGTGAGAGGTTTAGCTAGCTATAAAACCAGGTTCAATCCACCATTTTCCACATTTGAAAATGCCTGTACCAAGTCAGGAATATGACAGATCTTGTCCATTCATTTTTGATGCGTTTTTTTATTTGATTTTGCCATGTGATTATGGACTTTCCGAATTGATTTTCCTCTGAGTTCAGTATTTTTGTGATTTTACTTTCTACCACAGAGTATTTAACTTGTCGAAACTGTATATTACCGAGTCAAATATCGGTAATGCGAAAAATTCTGTTAATGCTCCATTTCCTCAATTAAGAGTAACAATATTGCCAAAGAAATTCAATAGGTCCGTTTTTGCAACCATCGATTATTGTTTTGTAATGTATAAATTATTTTTGTTTTGTAAATATGAACTTGTACCCGCAAAGTGAAAAGGGATTACAATAAGTTGCAAGCATTGTTTCCCAATCCATTATAAATAGATATTTTTAAATTGAATTAAGTTGAAGATGATCCATATATGCATAATGATTGAGTATATATGAATTAACACTAGTCATTGTTATTGCAATTGTATTGTTGATACTTGTGCTTGAGACAAAAATCTGAAACGATCCATCTGATCTTGAATGTATATAATTAAGGTACACTCAGATCGACGTCTGGCCTCTAATCAACGTCCGTTTTTCAAATCCACGGCTGTTTATCTAATCAACGTCCAAATCTGACGTCACATTCTTAAATCGACGTCCAATATTTTGATACTCTAATCGACGTCCAATGTGTGTTACGGCATGCATTGACAAAACTACGCCCGATCGATTGTAGTCGTCTTTAACCGATGTCCAATATAAACAAATAATGATTACTGGACTTATACTTATACCTGTACATATTTTGTAGGGTTAAAACATTTACACATACTTTTCATATAGACTTTTTTCAACCCGAAATAGGTATCATGATTATAAAAATTTATTATGATAAACAAATATTCGAATCGATCTACATAGTAGTATGTCACTTCTATTCAAATTATAAATGAAATGCATGTAATTGTATGTCAAGGAGAAAGCAACCTAACGACAAAGAAACCCAAAACGACATCTAGAGGGCATTATTCAATCTTCAACAATAGACAAAATAAAAAAGAACAGCCAATTGTTTTTTAGTATTTTGATTCGAACTTTGTAAGATATTTTTGATCAATTTTCGAGTTTTAAACCTGGAGTGAAACATATATGCAGGAAATTGGCATGAGGTTCTATGTATTGCTGTTACACCTCTGTTTAGGTTAAGTGTTCACACACATGTTTAATCCCTACAATTGTCTTTGCAGTAGTTTTCCATGGTTTACTCTGTGCTATTTATTCTTCGATTTTTTTTTATAAATAAGACCGTTAATTTTCTAATTTGAATTGTTTACATTATTCATGTCATACAACATCTCCTCTTTTTAGGTTATTTCTAAAATTTAAAAAATGGTATCACAATCTGTTTACATATTTAGTCTAGTTGGTTATAATTTTTAAAAACACTTTAAAAATAAAAAAAAAAAGATCCTATCAGTCATACATGATACGTTTCAAGGTCTAAAGGTTTCAGCTGTTTTCGGTTCTGGTCAATTTTGTATTATGTGTTCAAAACGGGCGTTGATTAGAGAAGCTAAAAAATGGATGTCGATAATAAAGAAGCCAAAACATGGACGTCGATTAAAATAGGCATAAAGTGTTCTTTTATTGTGATATCACATTTGGACGTCGATTTGAGGAACGGACGTCGATTAGAGATTTGAATGAGCGCAGCAATTTGTATCGTTTATTTTAATCACAACTACAAGAAAAACTTACTGTTCTTATCAATCGTTAATATACCATTGCATTTGATACGATGATGATATCTAGTTTAGATTACTGGATGAATATGACATGTAATCAAAAACAAAAAGAACAAAATGAAGTAAAACATTAAGTTTATTTCGTAAAATGTTGCATGTTTAATGTGTTATAAAATTTATCAGAGCAAAAATTTATGTTTATTTCTGACAATTTGGAATTGTCCATTCTTGATATTTATCGTGATCCGTCCAAAATTCAATTTTATTAACGACCGTGCAAGCCTGTAACCCTTTAATTAGTGCTAAAGACGTGAATGACAGCAACAATTTTCTATAAAATGCTGACTTTGTACTCAAACAGCACATCATAACAAATCATACAGTTATCCTACAATTTAGAGTGTCAGTATGTCCTCTTTGTGTTCAAGATTTTCAAAATATTGACTCCCTTTTAAAATCAGTAGTTTAAAAATATCAGGTTGGCTCATGTACCGAAATTATTTGACCGCATTAACAAAAACTGACCATATATGCACTTTATTATATGAATTAATATGGCACCATAATAAGTAAGTATTTGTTCTATGTCAGGATGAATTGTATAATACAATTGACAGCAATACTGGAACGAATGACTACACAAATTTTAGCCGCACCAATGTAGATATAAAAAGAAGATGTGGTATGATTGCCAATGAGATAACTCTCCTCAAGAAACCTAATAACACAGAAATTTACAATTCGGTCACTGCACGTTCTTCGACAATGAGAAAAGTCCATACCGCAGAGTCAGCTAATAAAGGCCCCGAAATGACAGATGTTAAACAATTCAAACGAGAAAACTAACGGCCTAATTTATGTACAAAAAATAATTGACGAAAAACAAATATGTTACACTTCAACAAATGACAACCACTGAATTACGAGCTCCTGACTTGGGACAGACACATACATACAGACTGTGGCGGGGTTAAACATGTAAGAGGGATCCAAACCCTCCTCCTAAACTGGGACAGTGGTGTAACAGTAAATCATAAGAACAAACATTAAATATCAGTTGAAAAAAGGCTTAACTCATCAGATGGATACAAATAGAATTACAAATATCAAACACACAGAGTGGATGTGGTTCGAAGTTAAAATGGATAAATTCTTAAAAGAAGTCAGTTATTGCTGTTTATACCTGATTTATTCAAAGTATATGACTTTGGTTTAAATCCGGCAGCATATTCAGCGACCTCTTGCAATGATTATTAATCGAAAAAGTATCATTAAGAAGCAGGTGCTGATGAACTAATCAATTACTAGAATGCAGAAAAACTGTTTCAGGATTATTGCTCTTATAAATATCAGAAAATGAGATATGATTACCAATGAGAAAAATTCTACCATAGACGAAATAACATAAAAGTTAAAATAAAAACTATAGATCATAGTACATGTAGTACGGCCTTCAGGTTGCACTTTGTAAATACAGCTGTTTCTCAAAACAAGCCTCTTTTGGGGAGATCTTGAATATTCATAGAAAATTAATTTTGTTTACATACTGGTTCCCAGTTATGCTCTCTGTGTTCCATCTCACAGAGACATAACTTGGGTATGTTACCAGTAAATAAACATGTGCATATTGTTTACATTGAAATCTGTGGCAACCTTTCATTCGAGGTAGGGGTAGTAAAGAAAATTAGTGTTAGTTTAAACTCTGAGAAGTTCAGGGCATATAAACGTTCAAAATATGCCGCACAGCCCTATATTTTGACCTTTGAAAAAGATTGTGGTGCATATGAACTTTCAATTCTACGATAAGATTTTATTTCAAAACTTCATAGTAAAAGTGGTACAGTTTTACCGTAAAAGGAGTTCCTATGGTAAATTGCATTGTCAATCATTACAGAAATGCAACCTTCAACGAAACCAATATCACATTTCTTATTTCAATTTAAAACTCGGTTTCTACAGAACGTTTAATTAACACACGAGTATATATGTTTTTAAAACAAGTTGTATCGTGAGTATTGATAGAATCATAGCATGTTACTGTAACGTTTAAATCAGTTGAACTTGAACCTGTTCTGCTTTACTCATATTATAGAATTTTACGATCTGAATAAAATAAATTCAAGCTCTAATACATGGAAGAAAAAAACGAAAATGATACATTTGTAACAAAAATTTTAAAACTCTCTGTTAAAATTGTTTATGTAATGGTGGAAAATGTTGGTGATTAACCGAAATCAATTTTAAGGGTCTCTTTAGAGTATATCTAATGAGAAGTAAGAGGACAAGTGGAAGATTGAATGTTAAACATTCTGTCAGTCATAATTCGGTGTTTTCCCGTTGTAAATGTTTTTTCGACTTATGGGATCTCTTTCTTCCTTCAATGTTGAAAATATACAAGTATCTGAATAAATCGAAAGTGATACAACTGGACATGGTCCTTACCTGCAAAGAAATAACAAAATCTTGATATCTACGTGAATTTACGCTTTTCTATTCGTTAAAAGCATTATACACATAACTCGTATATTGTTATGTTGTGATGAGGTATTCGACCTGCATTTTATTTTCGTCCCAAAGTGAAATTGATTACACTTTATTTGGCATTTCTTTAAATCTGTAAATTCGAGCGTCATTGATGAGTCTTTTATGATTATACTTCATACCGAAATCAATACAGCTTATAGGATACATACACATAATTTTACATGCATCAATTTATGATTTTTTACAAGAGATATATAATATATAAATATGTGGTGTGCATGAATAAAAATATAATACATAATACATGTACATAATACTAAATACAAAATACGACCGGAAAACGATATAATACTTGAATAAAGCGAGTTCAAATAACTATTTACTGCACTTAATTGTAAGTTTTTCTGCTGATTTTATTTTTTCTGACAGATAACAACCGGATAAGTTTGTATGTAGAAGGATTTCTAGAAATAATACTTTTTATATACTTTTCTCGAATTTGACAACATTTTATACATTCAAGTATAAAATGATGTTCATCTTCAATAGAGATAGTTTTATATAGACGAAACGCGCGTCTGGTGTAAATGGTGTAAAATTTCAATCCTGGTATCTATGACAAGTTTAATTGATACAGCATACAACAAATCGAGTTTAGAAATTAAATCATGTCAACTTTCTTTCGACAGTTAATTCCCTTCTACATGATACAGGCGTCAGTGGTTTCGCAATAAATAAAAAAGGCGTCAGTGGTTTCTCAATAAATAAAATAAAGTCAGTTCCCTTCTACATGAACGAGGATGTTTACAAACATTTTAAATCGCCTTATTTATATTTCTAACGTAATCGGAGCAAAATGTTGACGATGAAACAAAATCAATTGTAAGGACCTTTCTAGTGTAAACGTATTGAGAAATTAAGATATCAAGTAGAAGGTTGTATGTCAGGCACTTCACCGATAATATTGCGGTGTTTTCCCCGCGTTAGTTTTTTCTGTATTATGAGTTTTCTGCTTCCTTATTGTGATCAACGTGAAGAAATCAACACTGAATAAACCAAAAGTGATACCCTTGGCCATGGTCCTGACGTGCAAAGAAATAGAAAACTGTACATCTCTAGTGCATTTATTCAATTCAATTAGAAAATAAAGTCAATTACTCTTATAACCTACAAATATGAAGATCAAAACATGTTTGCGCCGTCAGAATTTTCGGTATTTATAGTATCCATTATGATATTGGACAACACTTGCATTTTAAATTATTTTTTGTTTTTTATGCATTTCGGTCAAATTGGTTGACAAGCTGAATCATATGTCACGTTTTGAAAACAAGAAACCCAATGATTTTGTGTCCAATATAAAAAAGGATATGTTGAATAGTTGACAATGAGACAGCTATTGGGCAAAGTCTAAATAAATTAAACATTTATAAGCAACTGTGCCGCCTTGTGTCCTTTTTTCCAATTTGGATAAATTTAGCCTAGTAGTTCAGGAACTTTTAGAGAAGTTATAAACTCTATAAACTAGGGGAAAGCTCACTCGGTCTTGTTATCCAGGCCACGTAAACATAAACTATTTAATTCCTTAAAGTAATTTATTGTCTTCTCGGTGACATTTCCAATTCCAAAACGGATATATAAATAAATAATCTAAGAGAAAACTTCAATAGTTAAATTACATAAAACGATGTGTAATAAGGACAAATCAGACAACTCTCCACCAAAGTCACAATGTATAAAAAACAAGAAGTATAGGGCAATAGTAAGCCTTGATTTTGGCAGGATATGTGTATTATTGGCAATCAGTTGTAATTTGATTATAATGATATTTTTAGATGATATTTACACTTTTCAGTCTGAATACAATTTAAGAAATCATTAGCGAGGATGAAAATGTTTGCACAGAATTCAAAATTTTTCTTTGCTCAAATAAATCTTTTTCTGAGCAAATTTCTTAACAACATGTACTTTTTCAGTTTCATTTAACCATATCAACTCCATGAGGTTTAAAATTCTTCGAAAAAAGATAACATAGGGGACATTTTGATATTTCTTTTAAGTTTCCAAACATTTTTTTTTATACTTTGGGAGTTTTGAATTGAGGCCAAAAAGAAAACGAGGTGACGATCAATAGGGAGATTAGGTTCTAACGCTTAATTTTAGGTTGATATTGTTTCTTTTCAGAAACCGTAAGACATACCAACTGTTATTTGTGAAATGTTGTAATAAACATATTTTGGTTTAAATGATGCGTTGACAATTGATGGAAGTTTCCTCTCCTCTGGTACTTAAAACAAGCTGTGTTTAGATAGAAATCATTCAGTTATAGGTTCTCGCTTTATGATCTCGAGATGAAATTAAAGTTCAATAATAAATGTGATGTCCTATATTTTTATCTTTGCTATTGCATGTATAGATTCATATTTATTTACGATAAAGCCATCATGTGTTTTGCATTAGGTTCGAAGAGATATAATCTTGAAGTTGTCAACCAGAAGTGATCGGTTTAAACCGGTGGAAATAAAGAAATTCTTTATTTTTGGAAACAATATAAGGTCAATGACCGAAAATGACTGTTTTTTATCTGGAAGTTGCTTAATATCTCCCTTTATTGATGAAAAAAGTGCCTCTAAAATAGTACTTTCAAAATATGTGTGAGATAATTTATCATAATAGGCAGAACGTAATGCTTGAATATCTAACTGAACTTATTGCAGGGATGGGGCAATTGAAAATATAATGGTAACTAAGTGTAATGCATTACAATTTTCCATGTAATTGAATGTAATGTGCAGTTGAGCATTTTTTAATTACATGTAAAGGTAATTTAATTCATTACACTGAAAAAGGTATGTAATGCTCAATTACTTTTGAATTACATTTCAATTACATGTACTTCTATAATGTTAAAGATAAGGGTTTGTGTGTAATAATATAAATTGTAAAATTGTATTTATTTTTCAAAAATTGATTTTCACATACTTTTTTTTAATATATGAAGTCTGTAATTCATTCTGAAGTTTTTATATTATTTTTTGATCTTCAGATTTTTTTTAATAGTCTTATTATTTCAAAAAAAATGTGAGAATCATATATTAGGGTTGTTCAGTTTTTAAGAAAGACACAAACAATATAATATGTCACTGTGAAAAATCTTTTCTTAGACAGTTCCATTATAATTTAAAATTGAGAATGGAAATAGGGAATGTGCAAAGAGACAACAACCCGACCATAGAAAAAAACAAAAAAAAAAAACAGCAGAAGGTCACCAACAGGTCTTCAATGTAGCGAGAAATCCGAACCCGGAGGCGTCCTTCCGCTGGCCCCTAAAAAAATATATACTAGTTCAGTGATAATGAACGCCATACTAATTTCCAAATTGTACACAAGAAACTAAAATCAAAATAACACAAGACTAACAAAGGCCAGAGGCTCCTGACTTGGGACAGGCGCAAAAATGCGGCGGGATTAAACATGTTTGTGAGATCTCAACCTTCCCCCTATACCTCTAGCCAATGTAGAAAAGTAAACGCATAACAATACGCAAATTAAAATTCAGTTCAAGAGAAGTCCGAGTCTGATGTCAGAAGATGTAACCAAAGAAAATAAACAAAATGACAATAATACATAAATAACAACAGACTACTAGCAGTTAACTGACATGCCAGCTCCAGACTTCAATTAAACTGACTGAAAGATTATGATTTCATCATATGAACATCAGGCACAATCCTTCCCGTTAGGGGTTTAGTATCATACCATCATAACATATATGAGAAGAACATAACCCGTGTCATGCCAACAACTGGTTTTTGAATTAATGTGTTTAGTTCCGATGCAAAGACCTTATAAGTGAATCAATATTAACGCCAAAATATGCAATATTTAATTACCTGACAACATTATCGTAACTATATCCCTTCTTAATAAGTCTATTCAAAGGTTTGATTAGTTTTTGAGGTGAATACTGACACCTTTGTGCTTTATAAAGAATATTTCCATAAAAAATTGGATGTGAGATACCTGAACGTATAAGAAGTCTGCATGTTGAGCTTTATTTACGAATGATGTCCTTATACCGATGATAAAATTAGTAAATGTTTTATAATTTAAATCACTGCACACAATCATTTTGTCTAATTAGTATACACAAAAGGATTATAGAAATAAAAATTAACAGCTGTAAAACAAACAGCAATTAATCAGATTAAAATGTCCAGAGGTAATGTCACTATTACATGAATTTTATCTAGTTAGCAAAATATTGCTAATATTTATACATAATATACATTGTTTGTACTAAAAATTATTTTCAATATTGTGAATAGCACACTTATTAATATTTTTAAAGAGAAAACAAATATTTTTAATTTATTTATAATTTTTTTATTAGATTATGTTTACTTTGAATGACTTCATTTCTGAGATGTCAAAATACCCCTTGATGTATTGGCAAGTTAATAGGAACCTATTCCCTCTCCTATCAATATGATGATCTTCTGATCAGGGAACTTGTATGTTCTGATCAAGCAATATCTACCACATTAGTTCCTGTTGAAAGACTATTTAGAATTGCTGTCAAAGTGTTCAGACCAGAGAGATTCGTGACTATTTTACACATGCATTATATATACAGGTATAATATTGTTAAAAAATATCATGATGAAATGTACTGTGTAATTTAATTAATTACTTTCGCAAAGTAATTGTAATTTAATTAATTACATTTCCAAAACTGTGTAATGTGTAATTAGTGTAATTGATCATTTTTGCAATGTAATGTGTAATTTAATTAATAACATTCCAATGTAATTGACCCCAAGTCTGACTTATTGTAAGACAATTTTAGTGAAAAGACCTGCAATTATTCCCCGAATAAAAAAATCCTAACGTTTCGCTAAAGCACGTTCACCTCTATACGTTTTCTATAATTGCTTCTACCTAAGCTGTGTTTGGAAAAACGTTTAAGAATTTTTGCTTTTCGATGTTCTTCAATTTCAATTTTCTTTTATTCGAGCGTCACTGATGAGGTTTTTGTAGACGAAATGCATGTGTGACACGAATACAAAATTTCAATCTAGGTATCTATGATGAGTTTATTTAACAAATGACTTTTGAGGGCGTTTTAAACTTAATGGTATTAGGAACTATTCATTTAAAAAACTTGTTCTTGTTTCATTATAAGAAAAATACTAGCAGTATTAAGATTGGATAAACGTAATGAACATTGTAGATGCATATGAATGTATGTCAAATGAACAGTTATTAACTTGCTTATCTAAATCTACGATGTTGAAAGAAAAATGCTCTTTTTCTGACTTATTTCCTTTGATTGTGTTATCCTCTCGACGATAGTTATCTCATAATTATGAAATATCTTATGACTTTTTAGTTTCAAGGGTTATGATTGAACGCTATGCCTGCAGGAAAACCATAGCCGTCATAAACGCGGTCACCATATATCCACAATCCAAAATGTATATTAGATTCATGATTAATCGTGTGCGAACCAGCAGTGATATTACAAGCCATGGTTGAGTATGTAGTTCCAGCAACTTGTTTGCGATAAAGCTTATATACCAAGACCCTTTTCTGGTCGATTCGGAAGCCATATGCACAACCCGACGTAAATGTCACACTAATATAGCTTGTAAAATCATCGGGTACGACGATACTGTAGTCCGTTTTATATTGAATTTATTCCATAAATTGTCATCATGTAAGAATCAAAATGTCCCGCTTCTGTCGGATAGCTCATTACTAACACTTCATGTTCTGATTTGATAACAGATACGTTAACATTTTCGAATTCAAAAATATCTTCCTTCTGGAGAGAAACTCTGTAGTCAAATTAAAAATGCGTAATTGTGTTTTTACAGGACAGTATACACGAACGATACTGCTTGGACGGTTCTGTATTTTGGGAATAATGAAGTCAGAATCGAGTTGATTTGTCGGCAGAATCATTTCTGTAAAATGATTACATATTGGATGATTTACTGAATTACATATATTGCCTGAAACAACACCCACTGGTTGTGTAGACGTTATGATGGACCCAGAAAGGTCGTAATCATGTGATATTTGAAAGGTTTGCAATTTCGATAAAACAACTGAAAGCGTTTAACCATTGTTGAATTCCTTGGAGTTGGTACGTATTTTCGTATTATGGAGAAGTCTCAATTTTATTTGTACATTTGTAATCTCATCTGTTGTTGCTACTATTCCAATCAAACTTTAAGAAATCGATCTGTGTTTATAGACCTTAAAACTAGGTACAATATAATATTTTGATAACACTTGTTTAGGAAGAGCTAAGAATCCGTCACTTGAATCAATATACAACTCAAAAGGATATAACACCACTGGAATAGAGGTTTGTACGTACACACCTTTTCTTTCTTTTCCATCTTTAGTTAATATAGAACTTGGAAGATCAAATCTATTTTAACCCTTCGACAACTGAATCGATTCATTACTATTGGTATGTAATGAAAATATTGTCGTAGTTCCATTCTGTGTAGAATACATGTACAGACGTGGAGTAGTTGCTGATGATCTATATCCTTCGGTAAACATGACATAGTATTCATTATACCATGTAGCTGTAAAAATAAACGTATAATTATGTACAACATAAACGTATGTCTACAACAACATAAAGTCTACAATTAAAGCGTATGTTTAGTAAGACATATTTGAATAGCATCGTATTTTATAACGTTGTGATTGATTTTAACAGATACTATCAAAGATTGAAATAAACTAAAGTTCTCCATGCCTTAAGCAAAACAAAACTTACACACTACAGAACACATTGGATTAACAACAAATACAAAAAATATTAAACATCGATTTAGAAAAAAATCTTCTTCCCCCTTGATATGTTTGATTATCTATAAAAAAAAAAACTGTTTTATTGATAAAAACGGAATCCTCACAGTTACTAAAAGCATGCTTACTTTTGAAAGTAAAATTAAAAAAAGAACTCCCAGGAGATTCAAATTAAAAAATTCGCATATATCGTTAAATAAGATTAATAATAAATAAATTTGTTGAGTCTTATGTAGAAATTCTGGCTTATTAAATTATAATCCTGGTACCTTAGATAATTTTTTGACCGAAACATAATTGATTTTTTAATTTGAAATTTTTAATTTGAAAAGCGGTTTACTACTATTGCCTTTATTTGAGTTTAAAGCATTTTTTGTTATAAAAAAACTTATATAGACAATACCAAAGATAAATCGTTTCTACAATTAACCAATGGCGGTTATCTTTATCCTATTGTATTACTGATGTGTTTTCCGCTGTATACACAAGGAGAAGTAGTATATGGTGTCTTTTTTATATTAACTTTCACATTATCATTCTATTTTTAGCAATTTATAAATGATAAATTATAAATCACAAACTGGATCTTACTGATTTATACTAAGGTATAATGGTTTAACATTAAAAAAAAATTATCTCGCTCATACACGAGTTTACTTTCTAAACTATACTTGAAATGAAGTAAAATAATATCTACTTGTAAGGGGTACCCTTAAGATTTGAGTTTTTTAAGGAAAACCTGATATGACACTCAGTTCTAGGTGGAGTTCGTGTTGCACGGTCTTTAGATTTTCTATGTTGTGTTTTATGTAATTATGATTAGTAAATATATGTCCTCTAGCCGGGGATAACCATGATATTTAAGGCAAATTTTAAGTTGCACCTGATAAAACCCCAAGTTTTGTATGGGGTTCGTATTGCGCAGTCTATTTTCTTCAATGTGTGTCGTGTACTGTTGTAATTTATTTTGCCACATGGCGTTGTCAGTTTTATTTTCGACTTGTGAGTTTGAATGTTCCCTTGGTATCTTCGCCGTTCTTTAACAGGGTACTACAATCACACAAGGCATTGCATATGCTTATATGATATTTTATCTTTTTATTTTTATAATAAAACAAAAAATACGCCTTCTAAAAAATCAAAAGCAATTAAATGGTAAAACTTCTAATTGGGACATATTGATGCTTGTAAAAGATACTGAGATTAGAATTACCCACTGGCTTTGACGTTGGTGTCAAAAATAATTATCTGAAATTTTATCATAAAACAGCTAAAAGATCACAATTTGGTTCGTAAATGGGTCTAACACAAAAATCTTAATGCTAAGTAAATCATATCTTTCCATCAAACAACATAATATTCTCCACGGGACACCTATTTTGGATACTTTTTTGAGATATGATCATTTTGTGCTATTTTGAAGTCTAAACCTTCTGATTAAACCTGTGCTTGTTCACAATTTATATGTACTAAGGCTTGTTACCTTATTACCGGTGGCATACACATTGTCAATATCACTTTCCTGTGAAATGTGTTATCCAAAAGGTCCGAAATATCCTGAGGTTTAATCAATTGATTGAAAATGAAATTACGTCTCGGTTATTGTATAGAAAGGTATATACATGTACTATGAAAATTTGTATATACCTTTCTATACAATATTCAATTTAGCACATATTTACAACTTGAGTAATCCTGTAATTAGTCTATTGATATGTTTTGACTGACTGGATGTAGCTCATTTACGTAGTTTTGTAAATCTACTCACTATAATATTGTAAAAATGGGATTTCAAAGGCCCT
Source organism: Mytilus edulis (assembly GCF_963676685.1). NCBI lineage: Eukaryota > Metazoa > Mollusca > Bivalvia > Mytilida > Mytilidae > Mytilus > Mytilus edulis. The sequence goes on along the minus strand of NC_092355.1, from coordinate 28,447,713 downwards.
TGACTTTAGAATGTAAAGAAGATAGCTGCTGGTGTAAGTATGTTTATTGATATGAACGAAGCGTTGTTTTACTATACATGTACTTATTTACATGGTAAGATGACAAAATGAATTGACCAAGAGCAGACAATTCTTAAATTGCAGTGAAAGCTTTACATTCTTGAAAACATTTTTTTAATTTCACATAAAACCTAAAACTATCTTAATACAAACAGTTGGATCCCCCTCCCACATCTTTGGTTGAAACACCTTTTAAAAATGGCTGGATCTGCCCCTGGTATGTACCCATAGGTAGTCTAGTGGATAGTTTATATGCATGAAATATTTGTCACTGGACATTAGGCAACCAATTATCGACGAATTTATGACTAAATATATCAAATTGCTTTATTAATAATTTCCCTTCAAAAGATTCATGGTTGACTCTTTTTGTGTACAAAGTAATTTCATGGAAGATAAAGGATTACAAATTTTAGATTAAGGTATAAAGCACCATTATTATTACTCTTTATTTAAATGAAAGAAACTTTTTTAATTGTCAAAACAAAATTTAGATCAAAAGATTGATTAGTAGGATGTAAAAAATCTTTTTGAAAACTAATTACAATCTATTTAGTTAAATTTGGAACACATCATTTATTTCATAATAGCCAGTAGCAATTTTTGTTCTAATATCTTGATTACAATACAATGAAATCTTACCCTTGTGGTCATTCATGCGTAGTTACTTAGTACACGGAAAAAGTATGTACTATGAAAATTAGAAGGCAAATTCAAGCAATTTGATTGGACGAGAAGTTGTAAGTATGTGCTAAAAAATACTGATGGATTCAGTCAAGGTAATAGGCTAAACTGGAAATAGATGACGTAGATACTCTTTCAAAATGGATTAAGGCTGTAAAGACGTTGATACAAATCAGAATTAATTAGCTTGATGGGTCTTTCAATATCTATGCTACTTTAAAGACCCAAATGTTGTGTACAATTTATTCCATAAACTGCTTGATAAATGAATTAGCTATTTAAAATTCATTTCAAAATTCAAAATATACCCTCACGACACTTACAAAGGAGGAAATCTTGGATAATCATAAGTCTGTTCTTAGTGCCTTTGGAATTTCAACCGAAGATAAAGAACTGGATCTTCCATCACTGTGTTGGATACCTAAACTACATACGTGTCCACGAAACATCATACTAAATTATTAGCATCTATTTTATCAGCAATCAAAGCCGGGCTTCAAACTTGTTGTGAAACTGCCTATTCTAGAGGTGGTATGTATCAGATATGGATACTAAAAATGCCAAAGATTTTTTAGAGTACATACAATTCAAGACTCTTTTGTCTTGCATAGTATAAACATTTAACGTGTTTACTCTTTAGACTTGTATTACCAATTCTAAACTAAAAGACAAATTAAAATAGTTGGTATTGCTGGTTTTAAAAAAAAAGAGTGGCCAACGTAGATGCAAGTGTCTTGTCTGAAGGAGGGATACATTCTACATTTTAAAGAATCACTCTGATTCAAACATAAAGTTCTCTGAAACTGACATTATTAAGATGCTTGATTTCTTGATTGACAATATATTTGTTACATTTAGAGGACTTGGATTTCAACAGACTGTCGGCATTCCAAAGGGAACTAATTGTGTCCCTCTTCTTGTCGACTTGTTTCATTGTTATTATGAGGCTAATTTCATACAGGGACTTCGTAGGAAGAAATATAAGAAGTTAGCAATATCCTTTAACTTTAGTTTCCTCTCTACAGAATGATGTGCTCTCAATGAATAAATACAAATTTGGTGACGATGTTGAACACAGCTATCCCATCACACTACAGATACAAGAAACAACAGATACAGTAAAGTCTGCCTCATATTATGACTAACATCTAGAAATTGACAATGAGGGTTGGTTGAAAACAAAACCTTACGACAAAAAAAAAAAGATAATTTCAGCTTCCCAATTGTGAATTTCCATTTCTATGTAGCATCTTTTCAGCAGCGCCTGCATACGGAGTGAACATCTTTCAATTGATATGGTATTCCCGGGCTTGTATGTCCATCATGATTTCCTTGATAGAGGGTTGCTGCTCATAAGAAAACTATTTAAGCAAGAGTTCTGCGTTTATTAGGTAGGGTTCGTGTAACTTGGTCTTTAGTTTTCTATTTTGTGTGCTGTGTTCTATTATTAGTATGTTTGTCTTTTTCGTTTTTAGCTATGGCGTTGTCAGTTTTTTTTTTATCAATAAGTTTGACTGTCTTCTTGTATCTTTCGCCTCTCTTCTTTAGAAAAGCATCGACCGCCACCTAAGATCCAAAATGTTTTGTTTCCAAAATATTCCTATTTTGATAATAGAATTTATCAATATAAACATTTTTTCGAACGTGTATGGCGGCCAAGGTTTTTTTTTGCTAAAACAATTAAAATTATTTCATAAATTTACCAATTACAATTAAGGTTTATTTAAAGGGTCATAGCTTCATACATCTTAAAAGAAGTGCCAAAAGAATATATATTTGTCTATATAGTATTATCACAAGTATTTCTACGTAAAATTTGTAATTTTTTGGCCGAATTAAAAAAAAACATAAACATTTAGAGCCAATTATATATCGAAACATACCAGATTTCTCAATACATTGTGTAATGTTTTCATCGGACCTACGTCTTTCTAACTCTTATCAATACCATTCCGCAGTTCTTCTATAGTTTCATTAAGATGATAAATGTCCGTGTTAGTATCATTCAATGCTTGTTGATGCTCCATATTGTTTTCATATAACTCGTTGATTTCGCATGAAAATTGCATTTTCTCGTTTAAGTGATAAATTTTCTCTTTCGTTACTATTTACACTTTTAAGTAGCTCATGCATATCGCTTTTCAAAACGTTAATGTCCGACTGTATACAAAAGATTTCCGTTTTTTGTAGCCACCAAACACATAACCGTTGCAGATACATAACAGAAATAATAAATTCACTACTTATATAAATTCCATTTCAAAAACGTCTGTTTGTAAAGAAATATTCTAAATTTCACATACACATAGAAAATAAAATTGTCTGTGTTTAAACGGAGCGGAGATAGTTTTATTACCTAAAAGGAGGAAAATTGTTTTATATTGCACTTAAAATATTGAAAAAGTACTTTCTAATCTCATCTTGTGAAAACACACCATACGATTGGTCAACACGCTGGGTGTATAATATCACGTCCTCTTGTGATCATACAAAACGATTATTGTAAGATGTGTCCATTATCACTGAACTAGTATATATATTTAGGGACCAGCTGAAGGACGCTTTCGGGTGAGGGAATTTCTCGCTGCGTTGAAGACCTGCTGGTGACCTTCTGCTGCTGTCTGCTCTATGGTCGGGTTGTTGTCTCTTTGACACATTTCCCATTTCCATTCTCAATTTTTTGGATATGTGACAAATGTATCAAGAAAAAGGCGTATATACAAAATTTAGTCCTGGTATCTATGATAAATGTATCTATTAGATTTCAAACCCAACATTTCCCATTTTTAATTTACATGTTTTTCTAGTAAGCTACTGTCAAATACAAAGTTGACATTTCGTAACCAAGGATCCGCCAGGTTGACTTGCTGGAATCAGTAAATATGCGAATTAATGCAATAGAATAGACAATAAAATAACACCTACCAGAAAAACCATTTTAATGTAATATTAAAATTGAGAATGGAAATGGGGAATGTGTCATTGAGACAACAACCCGACTATAGAAAAAACAAGAGCAGAAGGACACCAACAGGTCTCCAATGCAGCGAGAAACTTGCGCACCCGGAGGCGTCCCACAGCTGGCCCCTAAACAAATATATACTAGTTCAGTGATAATGAACGCCATACTGATTTCCAAAATGTACACAAGAAACTAAAATTAAAATAATACAAGACTAACAAAGGCCAGAGGCTCCTGACTTGGGACAGGCGCAAAAAATGCTGCGGGGTTAAACATGTTTGTGAGATCTCAACCCTACCCCTATACCTCTAGCCAATGTAGAAAAGTAAAAGCATAACAATATACGAATGTCGATGGTTCGTGTAACCTTTAGCTTTAGCGTTTCTATTAGTATGACGTCATGTTTTGAAATTACTTAAATGCGCCGTAAGCATTAATGAACTTTCGCAGAATTTTATTTTATTTTTACTTTGTAGAATTCTCCGAGCTCTTGTGAATAATTTTTTTTTTATGCATCCGAATAAGAATAAATTTTTTGTATTTTTTGACAATTTCGATCTTTAAAACAATAAAATTGACATAGCGTTTTGCAAATAGGTTCCGATACATGTGGATTTACTTGGCAGGTATATTGTAACAACCATTATTATGTAGATCTCTAAGTCTGCGCTGAGTATAGATATATTGAGAATCTTATCACGGTGTTAATTACAAAGCGAAAGAAGCACGTCATATTAGACATTTGCGGAAACTGTCATACACCTACGATTAGGATTACAATTATACTTACAGGTAACATTTAAATTTTGGGCTTTCTCCAAGTGTAAAAATAAACCGTCGATCCAAAACTGTGTAACGATAGTGATGTATTTTTTGCAGTTGAACGATTTTTTTCCTTATAAAATTGCAGCAATGTGTTAACATAAGTTATTGTATACGGTGTTATCCAGGTTGAAGATGCTGTAATTGTAAGAAGTATGATAGAATTAACTAATATTATTTTAAAAATAATTTTAACATGAGACACACAAAATATTGCAATTTTCGTTGCAGAAGCTAGATTGGGACAATTGCTTAAAAAAATCAGCAATACTTTGTCTTAGGAAAGGTGCAATCAACCATGGATCAAGTTAGCATGTTTATGATAAGATATACTTTCTCTTTTTTATTTTCTTTTAAATAGAATGAGGAAATACAGCGGACAGGTGTTTTTGCCCGGAGCTATTTATTCGTCATGAAATTTCACTTGCTGTTCGGTATAATTTCAATATTTTTAATTTTTCCTGAATAGGACAAACACTTTTGTCTACATTTTTGGTTTCAATAAAAAAAAAATCACAACTATTCGAGAGAAAAAAAAATAGTTATCAACGAACTTCTCTATGTCGGGAATGTATTTTAGACTGTTCGCCAGACTCAGTTGAAATGTAAGAATAGTTGTAATTAAATAGTTAAAACTTTGTTTTCAACAGCAACAAACAAAAACTGAAAAACTGAAAAACGAGTTTCAAGTTGTTGTTTTTTTTATGCAATTATTATAATAGAGATCTTGGGAATCATTAAGTATGGACGTTTTTTATTTCACGATGTCGATAATTATCCCTCATGAACATGGATGGGACCTGTGTGCTCGAAACATGAGCTTTAACCGCTGTTTCGAAACTGGTACTATTTTCATGGAACTGTAATATAGAGTGCACTGACGACGCAGGGGTCGATCAAGCCTTTTTCAAAAGGGGATTCCAACCAAAAATAATGAGGAGGGTAGTGGGTCCGACCATATGTTCCTATTCAAACGCATTGACCGGTAAGAAAAGGGGGGATATCTCACTTGTGTTCATTTCAACACAAAGTGTATACACAAATTTATTTAATTGATTTTTTAGGGATAAAAAAGGCAAAAGTGTAGCAGGCGAGAAGAAATTGTTAAACAAATCACAATCTTAATTTAAGTCGACAAGGCAACAGTTGCGAATACAAAGTTGTAATCGTGCATAACAAAAACGAGACCAACATTACTATTTCAAATGAAACAGTTTGTAGAGTATCCTCTGAGCAATATTTTTGCTGGTTTTCGGATACTAACCATTGCATTAAAAGTACCTTTTTTTTCGAGGGGAAAGTCTATTGCCACTGCTGATAAAATATATATCATACATGTATCTACACCTTCGATCATTATAAATAATTGTCTTGAAATATTTGGTTTTGTGCGGTCCAGATGGTTAATCCAGAAAAGCGCTTCGGACACATGAAATTTTAACGTGTTGCTTACATTTTCTTTTTTTTTCTTTTTTTATAAAAGACACTTTTTGCTATTTTTTATCTGTATTGTTGATTTGTATTTTGACCCTTGTTTTTGACACCAGTCATCGTAAGTCTGAAGTGTAATCCTAGGTAAAGACCTAGTTTCCGCAAATGTCTATTAGAATTAGTTTTATACCATCATTAATAATAAGATACGAACATAACCCATATCATGCCCACAACCAAATGCAGAATAAATGTGTTAATTTTCGGGGTGCATAAACCGTGCGTCTGAATCAATATCTATTCCCAAAGATGTGACTTTAAATTTCCTGACAATTTTTTGCAAAGAATATGATTATTGTTTTTTTTTTTTACATCTACCTTTGTGTATAAAGTATAACGGTTCATAATTTCAAATTCGAAAGGACCCGACTTAAACATTTAACTAATTAGTCTTTATTTATCAATCATAATAAAATTAATCTTGGAATATAATTGTTTTCAAAATATCTAATTATTGTTCATCTTTTCTTGTATGCTTTTATTTGCAGATATATTAATTATCTTTCTAAAACAATGCAGAATCAATGTTTTCAATTTTTTCATTATTACTATTTAGTGAATTATATACAGGGAAAACGGTACTATTACATTTCCCAGCATTAGGTTGGCATTTCGTGTACCCAAGGCAGGTGAAGGAAGTCAAATTAGGAGCGCTGTGATTGAATGTAAGGGTACAATATATTTTTTTATTTATCTATGAATAACTGCAGTGTGTATATTTGCAATACAAATTTTGAAACCTGTTGAAATATTTTCTAGAGAATTATTCCAAAAATACTTCCAAAATTTAATAGATTTGGTGCAAAATGACGGTGGGCATGGATAACATAAACAAGTTCCGTTGGAAGTTGGTCATGATACTATTTGGCTTTAATTTTTAAAACAGAATAATAAAGTACTAACATCACATATAACTGTTTTATCTAGGTTTTTATCATAAAAAGTGGTAAATTTAGAAAATGATAATATTGTCGCCTATGGCAGAATAAATAGTACCGTTTTCCCTTTATTGTTGCAAATAAACAACCGAGTAAAGTTTAGTGAAATTTCATCAAACATTATCCATAATTTCTGTATCTTCACGGATTAATATTAGTCGCAAATCCAGCAGGAAAACCATAACCGGAATATTTATTACGTCCAAATACAATAAGTCCAAACGGTATATCATTGTGTTGCTTAATTTCATGAAGACCGACACTTTGTTCAACAGTAATGACAGAGTACAGTGTAGATGCAAGTGTAATATTTGTTATCATTTCATATTTCACAATATCTTTGTCATCTAAACGTAATCCCATTCTAGCGTTCGATTGTACTATAACTGTAATGTAAAAGTGTTGAGGTGGCGAGCTGTATGCGAAGTCATTTACAACTGGATATGTGTAACTGCTTTTAAAATGCTGAACACTTGGAAGTGTAACCATGAAAGCATCAGCAGCAGAATATACACCGTTACAGTACAGCTGAACTTGGACTGGAGCAGATGATTGCAAAGTATATAATGTGTCATAATTTTCAAATTCCTGGAATCTTCCACGTTGGATGTCGGTACATGTATATTGGATTAAACTATTGTTGTTAATACGTACTCGGGAATGTTCTTGTGCAAATATTCGAAAATTGCACTGTGAATCATACAACTTAGGAACAATAAAATCACGTCCTAATTGTTCATTTGGTAAGATCATTTCTTCCATGTGATTCCCCCAATCGTTCCTTAGGTAACTCATACGGACACCAGACATAACAACAACCGGCTTGGAAGCAGCTACTAAAGTCCCACTAAAATCATAAGGACTCGACAAATAGAAGGTGTCCAATTGATTCAACTGTATACTTAGCGTATCGTTATTTCTATACTGTATGTTGTTATATGTTACACTTCCACCAGCAATCCGAAAGTCAATGGTTACGTTTGTAGATTGATCAATTCCAATGATTCCAAAATTACTGTTTGATGAAGGCTTATACTCTTTCCCCGGTGTAAATGATGATACTATGTATTTGTTTCCTAACGATTTGGAAGGAAGAGCAAGAAATCCATCAACCTCGCTGCCAGTAAAAGTAAGGCCATACATAGACACGGGTATATCACATTTTACATGGATAGCTTTTCTCTGTGTACCAAGTTGATTCATAAACACAGTTGGGGTAATGTCATATGAGTTTATGCTCGTTTTGGATATTGCGAATGACGTATTAATGCTTAAAAATGGGATGAAAATTTGACAAGTTCCGTCAGTTGTTGACACTATGTACAAATTTAGTTTTCCATTCGGTGTATTACTTTCTAAAAATCCTAGGTAAAAATCGTTCCCTTTTGTATCTGAAACAATAAAGACAAAATGATCGAGTCGAAGAAGGAGGACAGTTTACACAAATGATAACATGAAAACAGAAACAAAGAAGAAAAACTCTGTCAGTTACTAGATATGTATCAATCTTATAATTACGAGAAATATTATATATGCGATCAAAGAACAAAAGATCGATTTCTGCTTGATATGAGAAAATACATTACAAATATGCCAAAAAATCCACTCCTCAACAATGTTAAAGTTATAGGTAACTAAATTACAAAAAAGTTATGCATATGTTTTTTTTATAACTAAATGGGTAGCTTTATTACAAAACTTATGTTAAATATATCCTTTTTCTCAAGAAAATTCTTTAATTTGTCCCAATTTAGAAGAATGTTTTTTGTTTATTAATTGATTGCTTCCAGTAAACAATTTGACGATATATTTTCGTATGCAGTGAAAACAGCATGACCTTTCTAGTAAAAATCCGTTGATCACAATACGCATGGATCTGTCATTGAAATGAACTATTTTGATTTAATTGTACATGTTAAAGACTTGCTAAATATTCATGCCTCTTTGAGGTGACAATCGGTAAACTACGGCATCATAACACGACAATTAACTAGCTGACATATTTTCACACCATAACAGAGCAAGAGAAAAAAATCATGATTATACGATATAGATGTGTAAAAATCATAAAATCGTGCACAGACTAAGTGTATGATATGAACATGTATTGGTTTCCGAATTGGATAAATGTAATTTTTAACAAGTCACTCGTTTCATATGACTTTAATCTTAATTCATCTTAAGACAGTACTTATTTTAAATTTAAAACTATTTTAGAACATAATAATGAAAACGAACTATATGAATAAAACAGAAATGTCCACACTTCAAACTGTTGACATTGATATTTTAATGAAATGTTAAACGATAACTACTCAAAACGGTAGATATTATTAATTGTAACATGTTCTGATACAGTACAACTACATTAAAGTAATAAAAGTAGTAAACATAAGTATACTTTTTAAGGATAGTAAAGTTAAGCTGATACTATAACTTGGTAGCAACAGGTCGGGCTAATCTTAACACTGATATTTATCAGTGCTATGCTTACTTAATATATAATGAACGACTTTAAAAACGCAACATTCATTTTGTGGAATTTTTTTTACCAAATCTTGTTTGATTCTCTTACAACTACATTCCATGCTTACCATACTTCTTTCTCTTTACAAAAAAGCAAAATCTGACTTACCTGTGGTTATTGAACATACCGAATTTTTGAAGTCGCACAAATGTCTTAAAGCAAAATTTTGGACCCATGAAAGATTGTTTTATTTTTTTTTTGCTGTTTGAAACAGTTCTTTCAATCCTTTGTCACACTTAAATCAGTTTAAAAATGTTGCATCTCCATATTGCCAAGACTGAGAAATAAAAAACTGAACCAGACTTTAAGAATACTGAAATCAGGAAAAAATAAACGTGCTGCAACCATACTCTATGACTTCAGAAACTCGTTTTACTGTCCTTCCGACAACGATACAAGTAGACAAGATTTGTTGCAGGCCATCAATGAACAGATCAACGTGTAGTGAAAATGAAACGTCAACAGAATTTGATTACGCAACGTCATTTGCAAGACATGTTATTAGGTCAAATCTATAGTAATAGCAATGGTTTAAACAAAAATACCGAACTCCAAAGTAAACTCAAAAAGCGGGAAGTCCAGACAACATTACTAAACGAAAAAGAGGATCTTTTAGTGTGAGAGTAATATATATTTTATCAGACTTGTGTTCATATTAGACAATCCTGTTTCTTATTGTTTATGCTTTGATTAATAACAAATATTTCAAAAATATAGAATTTTAAAATAAAGGATAAAATTAAATAAATGTGGCTAATAAGATATTAATAGTGACTTCCAATGCATTCTCTTTCACGAGTTCTCAAATGCTAAACATAATAGAAGACTAAATGAAGACTAAGATAAACGTTAATCTGGCAGTAACCCAGTCACATAAATTAACCACAACCGATATCATATTAAAATCTTATATAATCAAAGTCTCCATAAAAAATATATTCAATAAAACCGTATTTAACAAATGTTTTGGGGAAGATGTTGTGGTCAAAACCTCTTTTACATCGTTATTGGTTAGAGCTTTTAAATACGTTTATTCTTTCGTCATGAAAAGACTGAACTTGTTCGATAAAACGCGCTTCAGACGTACTTCCAGTGTTTTGGACACGTATACGGTTCATGTTTTCTTAGAGAGTAGACACAATGTCATTATATAATTTCTGTGTTCACATTATATCTTTCAATGTGAGGATTCCGATAAATTTACTATTCATGAAATGTTATTTTTTAAGCGCCAACATACGGGGTATATATCTTCCAACTGATACGTTGTTCAAGGACTTGTATGTCTTGCCATGCTTAAGGGTAATGCCACTGATGTAATATTTTTATACAAAACGTGTTTCTGATGTGTTAACTTATATGTCTCGTTTTAGCTCAAAGAACACGATCGTAAGTAGAAGAGAAGCAAAAGATATATCAAAGCAACATTCAATCCCGATAGGTAAAAAAAACTTGACCAAGCCATGGCTAAAATGGTAAAAGAATCATTAGACAAAAAACAGTACACAAAACACAACAGAAAAAACTAAAGAATGAGCTTAAAATATTTGTTTCTCTTAAAATGTAGAATAACGGTTAGTTATGAAGGTACAATGACCTACCTTCCTTGAAAGGCATAAAAAAAATACGATCATTTAATCAACTAAACTTTGTCGAAAAGTCATTTATGGTATAACTTCTACTATTAAGCTTAGTTTTATGATAAAAACTGATATCATTTATTGCAATGAAATACAAATAAGTCTTAGTAGTGAAAGAAAAACGATCAACTATCTCAATTTTACTATCTGTGAACAAATATCAATAGTTCCTGGTTTTTAGATCAAACTTACTGTATGTGCTCAAAGCAGAAAGAATCAGACGTAAGTAAAACATATTTATAAAGTCTTATACGCAATGCAATGTATATAACAATACATATTGAATATGAAAAGGCCTTTCATTACAACACAAATATTGTAAAACTAGACTATAAAAATACAGGGAATGAAGAAAAACGGCAGAGATTAGGATGATGATGATGATAATGAAACTTATGTGCGTTTTACCTATGTTAATGTTTTACCACAAGGATTCGTTTCTATCTTCTTATAAAATTGAATAATTGTTTAACAATTTGTACATTTTGAATATACGAAAAAGTTTCTACTCCAAAAAACAATATAGTTTCAATCCTAATTGTAGCCTTTGGAACGCAAGCAGGAACTACTAAACAGGAAAGCCCTTTCAATTACTAGTACATATACATGACTATCAGAGAAAAAATAGCACATGTCCTCAATATCCAAACCACATTTACATGTTGGATCAGATATAATGTTGCATGTCGCTCTCAGCAAGTCACAATTCAAAGAAGTATGTCATAAAGATTATACTTAATTTTCTTGGACTACATGAATAACGTTGAGATTTTGATCCTCATTTTGTATGCATTTTTTTTATTCTACTTTTTCTATATTGATTCTGCATTTCAAACTGACATGTTCAGATCATCCCAAAATTTATTTGTTGAGGAGATAACTGAATGATTGAATGAATAAATGAGTTTATTTGCAAAAATCATATACATGCTATAGCAATCAAAACATATATTACATCTATGACACAATGTTAAGCAATCAAAGAAAAATTGGCGCGTGTCCTCAGTATCCAAACCACATTTAATGATTGGGAAGTCAGTGATAGCCTGCAAGATGGTAATATGACATTGTCTCCATTTTGCTAGGAATACTGTGTTGTACTTTGGATTTTTGGGGTCAAAAGTCTACATATATATTCAGGGTAGTTATTTTATTATTCTGAATTTGTAAAGATATTTCTAAATTTTCTTTTTCTTCTTTTTTCTTAAGTTTTCCAACCTCTTTTAACAGATATAAGAAGAAGTGAAAAGATTGCCAATGAAACAACTCTCCATCCAAGCCACAATTTGAAAAAATAAACCATTAAAGGTCCAAGTATGGTGTTTAACATAGAGCATATGCTCACACCGATCAGCAAGCTATAAAGTGCTTCAAAAATGAGAAGAGTGAAACCATTCAAACGGGAAAACCAACAGTTTAATCTATCTAAAAACGAATAACTAGAAGCACTTATAACCACCTCAACACACATACTACTGAACAGCAGGTTCCTGACTACTGACAGGTGCAAACAAATGCAGCGGGGTTTAACGTTTTCAACGGTATCAACCTTCTTCTTCTTCAAGGCTAAGATGATATTTGAGTTTTCATAGTACATTCCGATGCTTTTCAAATATATTTTCGACACGAATGTTCCATTTTGCGTAACTTCGTAATGTAACACCTAAAGGCTTATGGGTTAGCACATATGCTAATATTTATTTATTGACAAAGCTATGCATATTTTTGTATACAATATGACATGCTTTCATGAATGTTTTGAATGACTGAGAGAGAGGCGAATGATACCAATGACACATTAAAGACAAATCCCTCTATTGTTTATGCGCATATACAAGCGCAACAGTACTATGCCGTCAGTGGTTTATGACGTCGCGGTTTCCGCGAACTGGAAACGTTTATTAGAGTTATTCCTCTTTGACCCGATGGAGAGAGTGACAATCGTTTTGATAGGTTACTTTGCCGAGAAAAAAATGATTTTTTTTTAAATAATAGACATGTTCCAGAATTGGATAAAATATGAGAATGAAAAGAGAGTCAACTATACAGCAATCTAAAATCAAAAAATACACAAAAATGACCGTAAAGAAACAAAATAGAATCTGGATACTCGACAACAAGATGAGCCAATCAAATTATAATATAATACTTTTTTCCTTAATTTTCTACATGTATAGACTTTTGTAGGTTCTTAATTACATCGATATTTTACAAATCATTAAGAAAGTACGAAAATCATCAATCTTTCTGATCATGTCCTCAAAATTCACTGTATCTTTAGCAATAGGTATGGATATGGCAAATTGCACTGACGTATTTTGAATGTGTACTGCACTTACATTTTTACATGAATATGATAATTAGATTTCAAATAAACACCAACAAAACAGTAACCTAATGACGCATACATGTAAAACAAAGTACATCTAGAGAAGTTAACATATAATCTTCTAACATTGTAGGTTTTTTTTTATATGATCATTCCGAGTTTGTCCCGATTGTTTGATATTTATGTATAAGGTGCGCATTTTTTGTTTAAAAAAACATAATCGTGTCTGTGTTAAAAAGATGTCGGAATGAAGAATTACAGAGGAACGCACATGGGAAAACAATAATTAAAGAAAAGAGGTCGGACTAGGTTTTATTCATACTCACGGTATGACAGCTGTATGAGTATACTTAGGCTGAGTTTCTAGCAATATTGCGGAATATTTCGATATTCATAGATGCCTAAGGATGAGTGATCAAAACAGAAATGGTGTTAATTAGACCCCGTTAACACTTGCACGGAATTGAAATAAAATCGATCTCGCGTTTTCGATCTTTTTAAAAGAACTTGTGCGTTTACATTTAGTATACATTGCATGTCTAAAATAATCAGCCTAACCATTTCGTTGACAAAAAATCGTAAAAAATTGAATAAGGAAATATTTGGTTCATTAGATAATTATATGCTTCTGCATTTATTAATATTATATTTGATTAACATGTCATAAGTAATTAAAAAAAAAGAACTGTCAGATAAAAATTACTTATAACGCTCATTTCGTTTGAAGATTAGTAATCTACAGAAAAAAAAAATACTGAATGAATACAATTGAAAAGATATTGCTTTAAAAAGATGCACCGAATAACACACGTATAGTAAGAGAATATGGAACGAATAAGTAACAGGGCATCAGTCGAGCACTGAAACGAGTATTTACGCCTTAGAATAGGGTTATTTTATCTCTTAGAACCAGTATATAGCATCAGAGAAAAGAACAAAAAAGGTGCGACCTATAACAAGCATATTGTAAGCGAATAAGTAGCAGGTCATCGGTCTAACGCTAAAACTGGAACATACGCGCTAATAGGTATATTTCACTTTTAAGAACCTATAGCTAACACCAGAGACAAGAAAACAATTGAAAAGATTTGTTTCGTAATAGGTGCAATGTGTTTCAACGTATAAGGAACGAATAAGTAACGGTACCAGTCGAGCGCTGTAACGGGTCCTGTCTCAACTCAGGAGTATGTAATTTAAAGTGGTTGTTGTTTGCAAAAGAGTCACACATTTGTTTTTCATTATTTTTTTTTTTATTATTTTCTAGTTTGAATTGTGTTACATTTGTCCTTTCGGGACCTTTTATAGTTGTGTATGCGGTATGGGATTTGCTCATTGTTGTAGGCAGTACGGTGACCCATAGTTAATAATTTCCAGTGTCAATTGGTCATTTGTGGAGCATTGTGTTATTTGCAATCATACCACATTTTCTTTTTTTATTAATATATTTTCAGAAGAATGACGCAAAAAACGTCGAATATATTAATTTGGTTTTTATTATCTCCATGGCACGTTTTGTCAAATCATTTGAGAATAAACACTGAAAACATTTTTAAACTGACCATGCGCAGATTTATTTTCATATCTACATAAAACACTTGGAATTTTTCAACTATATTATATCGATTGATTGATTGAAAAGTCGATCGCGATGTATCTAAAGCGTTTTCACTTGAAGAAAAATCGGTTCATAAAAAAATCGTTCTTTTAAAACTACGTCTGGGGATGGAATGTTTACGTCCAATTGAAGATCGATCTTTCTATTTTTGCAATACTAAAGATCGGCGATCTCAGAAATGATCGATCTTTATTGTTATGGAAACGGAGTCTTAGATTTCTAATGATTTTAAGTAATTATCATCAAAATAAAAAGGAACAACATTCTTAACCGAAATTAAAATTCATGATACCGGAAGCAAAATTCTGTCTTGTCTTTCAGATGTACTTTGATTGAACAATGATATTAAATAAAATGTCTTCACTATTTTAAAAAGAATTTCTGTTCAACACGTAAGCACTATGAATAACCTGAAATGAAATGTTCACAGAAGCATTCGTGTATACTTTTGTACAACGCATTGTTTTCCAACCACCGCATTTATATTACGTGTCTGTGATACTGACTGAAAACTAAGTACTATCATGTGTAGAATACTGTGAATTTATCGTAGTTTAAAACAAACAAACAACAAAACAGCAAATAACGAGAACTGGGTTGTCTCTAATTTGTGAGAATATAGCCTAAAACGGCCGAACGTCTTTCGACGTTATTTTTAGAATTGGCGCAATGTGTTCCCGCCAATTCAAATTGTTAACCCCTTTTTTGAAATATCTCTTTTTCCATTACGGTGACCCCATCTTTTTATTTCCTTATTTTGTTTAGATATAAACAACGCATATTCTATTGAAGACTCATGGAGAAATTATTGGTCAATTTTTTTTAAACTTATTTTTTTATAGGTATTTCACAATAAAAAAAGGCGGGAAAACTATTATAGCGATTTATCATTATTATTTTCCATTCAGTAAAGGGTGTTATTATTAAAATAGTTTGTATTAACAACTAGGTTAACAAAACAGACAAGTATTTATTGGATACGGACTTTAAAAAAAATATTACACTGCTATGGACTAGAAGTCCCAATTTCCAAATTCCGTGAAAAAGATGGCGTTTTAATCGAAAACGAGGTCGGTGACCCCATTTTTTTATTTGCTTATTTTAAAGCTTTTACCTAGCCTATATTAAAAATAAAATAAAAAGAAGATATTATTGGTAAATCTGAATAGAAGGATTTGTCTTTAAAACGCACGAATCAATAGTAAACCGACAACGCCATGCCTAAAACAGACAGAGGTACACAGACAAACAACACAAAAAAACTCAATTTGTACAACACGAACACGTCTTGAATCCCGAGGGATGATGTAAGGTGTTACCGGAAAGGTCAGCAGTGCCTTCTTAATTTGTCAAGCAACAATCATATTCCTTGTATTTTCAAAGACCGACATGTTACTTAAAATCTGTCTTATCTCGTTACAAAATATGTCAATTGGATACTTCGCATAAAATTCCGACGACAGTTTCAAAAGAAGAAATCATGAATAATCTATATCTTTTGAAATTGAATAAAAATTAAAGCAATGAATCGCCATTCGCTTTACCCAAATGAGATAAGTAACATTACAACAACGTCATATTATTGAGTCTGCCAAACGGTGCAAGGAACCTTTTTTTTTAATTTAATTGATATGTAGTAGCAATAAAAACAGGGATTCAGATAATTGCAAATTCTATGAAAATCAACTGTTTTCCTTTTAATTACGTTTTCAGTTTTGTATATATTAACAGGTTTAATGAAAGAACTTTTCAGAAAGAATGCAACTGTCTATCAATTTCCTTTAACTTAACGTTCCGCTAAATTTTGATATTCTCTCACATCATAATTTGAAATGTGGTGACAATGTTGAATGTACCTATTCACATTTTAAAATTTTCCAAAAATTGCATTCTTTTTTTCTAAATTTGAATTTTCCATTCATATGCAGCGGAATTTCAGCAGCGCATTTAACATGTATGGACCTGATGAAGCATACGTCTATAGCTGATACGATATTCAAGAACTTTTCCTAACATGATTTAATTGATAGATAATTACTGCTTATAAGGACGCTATTGAAACAATATTCTAGTGGTTAAGTTGAAAAAGGTATAAATATCGAAAATACCGAATTCCGATGAAAATTCAAAACGTAAAGTCCGTAATCAAATAGCATATTAAAATATCAAGCACATCAAACGAATGGATAATAACTGTCACTGTATTCCAGACTTGGTAAACTCATTTTGATATGTAGACAATGTTGGATTTAACCTTTACTTTTATGACAGTCAAATATTATTCCATTATATTGACAATAACATGAACAATGTGTGAAAAAAAACCCAGACATAATTTATCCTTTCAAAAGATTTACGATTGTCATCATGATTTGCTTGACCGTTTTTTTGTGATAGTTAATTCATGGAATGAGACTAATTACTAATTTTCACATGCTATTAGCATGATGACGTATATGTTTGTTTGATTCTATTAAGTTATTGCTTTGTAGTTTATGTTTTACGTATTTTTGTATTTTATTTATTTTTAAATGTGAGTCGCTTAGAGTAATTGTTGTTATTATATAATGCGCTCTATACATATTGTATTTATTATGACGGATGCCTTAAGTAGAGCAGAATATATACCTTGCTGGAGTACGTCATATCATACCGAGTTTTTGTGATTTATGTGTCCCTCAATCTTTAGTTTAAATGTAGTGTTTTGATGATAGTTGTCTGCCTATTCCTTATTTTTTTCATGATTGCTCCTTTGGTATCATTGGCTTCTGCATTTTCAGAATTAAGAAATTTATTGAAACGTCTTCTATGTGTGAGAATAGAGAGTAAATAAAAATCTGCCTAGATATTTTTGTTATCTATTTATTACAGACTATCCCATGTAGTAATAGGGAAACATTAACTTTGAATCCCAGTGTGTCTGAAAGTATTAAAACGCAGATTCGTAGGACAAGAACGGCGTTTTTGCAAACACCAGAATCCTTCTTGATCCACATTTTTTCAAGGGTAACTATTATATATCTCAAATGCAATAAGATGATTATCAGTTTTTATTTTGTTTTTTTGTATTTGCATTTCACCATGTTCACGTGCAAATTTGTTATACACTTACAGCATTTAACGTCAAAAAGAATACACAATTTGAAATGTTAAATAATGAAGTGAATATTTTACGACGATAAGAATTTTTAAGCTTTAAAAACGAAAAGGTTATTTATAAATCTGCAACCTGTTTATATCAATAGTATACCTGTTTGTATCCTCTCGTTGCACAATTCACCTCCGTAGCCGGAATTACAATTACAGGTAAACCAATCATCTGTTTTGTTACATATTCCTCCATTCTTACAAGGGTGGTTGTCTTTACACAGGTCATAGTCTATACCAATAGCATAATTATAGTTATAAATTAAGGAAAAATTAGTTTTAGAACTCATTGAATATTGACTGCTAACATTTATTCGCACAAATGTAAAGGCTACGCTATACACGTAATACGTTTGATAAAAACGATTCAAAACTGACAAACCTTACTTAAGGTTGTTCGCTTGTCATGTTTTGGATTTTTTGTCAGATTTTCTGAATCCTCTGGTTTCATCCATTTAAATGCCTTGAAAAATTTTGCCCATTGACCCCCATTTAAAAAAAAAATATCTATTAAATGTATAATGCAAAAGTCTTAAAAAATCTGTTAATGCTTTTTTGGTTCCTTTAATAATCCCCTATCAATATATTCTAGTGGTATGAAAAGCTTGTTATTGTGACACTGAGTATAGAAGCGAACCTCTTTAATATAATTAAAACGAAACACGAATTTGTCTTTTAAATGAAATAACACTAGAACACACCCGCAAAATCGCGGGCATATACAGCTTGTGAACTGTTGTAGGATGATTTTTTGTAAAAGATATTATGTATGGAGAATTTCATAAAAGGTATCAAAAGCTCTCTCCCTTTTTCAAAGTCCGATATTTGTTTCCTTTCTATTAAATTCAATTATTTTCGTGTTTCTGGCCTCATACAACAATTATTCTTCTCCTTTGCTTCAATGCATCTTTTGGTAAAAGTCAAATTAAATCAAAAATTTGCACCGCTTCAAACATGACATAAATGTAACTGCCGTTACATACAGACCATTATTAGTCTAATAAAATATGCTTCTGGGACAATCAATCAGCGCCTTTTCTTTTGAGAACCTCATTAAAATGCCAATGGTAGGATATGAATGGTGTTTAAATGATTAAGACCGACTTAGGCTAAGTTGGTCGGAGGGATCCTGATCCCGAAATCCCGGGCTTAAAAACACGAAATCCCGAGAAGCAGAAATTAAAGAAATTCATATCCCGAAATCCTGAAAATTGAAAAAAAATATTCCCAGATCCCGTAAGGATCCATTGCAATCTCTAAATCCCGAACTTAAAACACCCGATCCCGACGTCCCGAAAAAGGTCCTGCCTCCCTCTAATCTCTACCCTACATTCATTTTTGCCAAATCACTATTTTCACTTTCAACAATAAGTTTTTATGCCCCATTTATGGGCATTATGTTTTCTAGTCTGTGCTTCCGTGCGTTCGTTCGTTCGTTTGTCTGTCCGTCTGTCCCGCTTCATGTTAAAGATTTTGGTCGAGGTAGTTTTTGATGAAGTTGAAGTGCAATCAACTCAAACTTAGTAAATATAGTGCCGATGTGGCATCCGTGTACTATGGACACATTCTTGTTTCAACATGTTTTACTTATACAACTGGTATGACCCCTTAAACAGTAAAGATTTCAAAGAAAACAGTAGACAGAATACAGAGAGTCTCTATATATAAAAGTAGTATAATCGTAGTTTACATGTAGATAAACGCGAAAAATAATTGTCATCTCCAAGGAGGTATAGTAGTTGTGGTTCTTGCGATCTAAACACCATGATCTGGAGAACACTCTGATCGGCGTATTTTATTTTTCTTTTTTGTTATCTATCTTACGATTGGTTGTACTTGTGCATATATATGCAACTGGTATGACCCCTTAAATAGTAAACATTTCAAAGAAAACGGTAGACAGAATACAGAGAGCCTCTATATATTAAAGTAGTATAATCGTAGTTTACATGTATATAAACGCGAAACATAATTTAAGTAGGTGTAAAAGTTGTGGTTCTTGCGATTTAAACACCATGATATGGAGAACGCTATGATTTGCTTATTTATTTTTAATTTTTGTTATCTATCATACGATTGGTTGTACTTGTGCATGTTTCAAACCGGAAGTCTTATGTATGACTAAAATTCAGTCTAATGACGGAATCAATATCCGGACTCCTTTTTTGTCGTTTTTCTCTAAAAATAACTCAATCTGAATAATCATAAGAATGGATGACAAATGCGACTATGCATGTTACCTATAGAACACAGAGGCATGGTGATTAATTTATCGTGGAAGGAAGAGAAGCGACACACAAAATGAGTTTAATAGTATAGATGAACACCTTTAAAGCTTTGAATTAGTCTTTGAATCACATATGAAACATTTACTCTGCAATGAATTAAGTTTGTTCAGACACTAAAAGAATTTGTTTATCAACAGTATGATAGTAATCATATCCTCTTTGTTACCTGAATAATGTATTATGAATAATACCTGAAATTATTGAAGTTCAATGAATGAGACTGAACAGATTAAGCTTACTGCATTATAAAACTATATTTCATAGAAATTGATCCAATATCCACCCATTTAGGTGCGAATCATATCTCTGGCCTTACATTGATACTGTGCTATGTACGCAATGTTTCGGGTTATTTCGGAAATGTTTTTATTCCAGGGAAACCTTCATCAGAGACCACCCCTATTGTTTTTGTTTTGATTTGTTTTGATTTGTTTATTTTTGATTTTTGATTTATTTCTTTTTTATTACTATTTTACTTTACTTTAATTTTTTTTTTTTTTTTTTTAATTCTAAATATTTTAAACCGTTTCTGAATTGTGTTTTTAATAATTCCACTTTTTGATTTGTTTTTTGTTTTTCTTAACTTTTTCAACCAATGTTGAATTAATTAATTAAGCGTTTCAGAGTACGAATTTGTCCTCAGAAGAATATCATTTTACATGTGTTGTTTACATGATGGTCATTAATTAGTTCCGCACAGTTAAATGTTTAGTAGGAACTGTGAGGTTTAGATAAATTATTTTATAGTTCGTTTAACTAATTCACCAATGTTTCTGTTTCTTTTGAAACCTATTGATAGGTTTTTATGGAATTTAGCACCTATTGTAGAATCCGTTTTAATAAGATGCCAGTATTTCCTGAATACTTTTTGAAGTTTTTCTGCTTGAGGATGATAATTTGTAATGAATGATACATTGTATTTATTTTCAACTTTGTTCTTTTTCTTTAATTTAATTTGCCTGTCTTGGAATTTGATTTTTGATAGAATTTGTTCTACCAATTTCCGTGTATATCCTCTTATTAACAGTTTTTCAATAAAAAGATTTTTTCTGGTTTGAAATTCACTTTCATTGTTGGTGTTTCTAAGTATGCGAATGCCTTCGCCTTTAATAAAAGATTTAAAGTTTGAGATGGGATGGTTTGAGTTTTTATGAAGATATTGGAATTTTTCAGTTTTCTTTGTAAAACATTTCAGGTCTAAAACACCAGTATTTTTGAAGCGTTCGCCCTTGAAGATTTCTAGGTCTAGAAATTTTATGGACTGTTTATTGCATTCGTAAGTGAACTTTAGCATGTCATGTTGTTTATTTGCATTTTCAAACATAAAGTCAATTTCAGACTCTTTTGCTTTCACCATTAGAAGTCCATCATCTCTCATTCTTTTATGAAAAATTATTTTTTCAGAGATTTGAGAGTTTTTAAGGATTGAGTTTATGTGATTGTAAATAGCAATGTCACATATTTCAGGGGAAGCTGTTGCTCCCATTGATGCTCCAATGATTTGGCGATATGACTTTCCATGAAAGGTAAATTCATTATTGGAAAGGATGAGTTTTGTTATTTCAATCAAAAAATTGTTGGTAGGTTTTGTTATAGAATATTCAATTTTGTCATGTTCATCAAGCGCTTTTTGTAATGCTTCTGTGATTTCTTCAAATCTGAGATTGGTATATAGTGATGTTATATCATATGTAATAAGTAGTACATTATTATCAAATGTACAGTTTTCAATATTTCTGATTAAGTCACCTGTATCAGATATGTATGTTTTTTGTGTTTTCACTAAGGGAAGCAAGAAATAATCTAAGTATCTCCCTAACCTTTCAAGTGGTCCATTACACTGTGATATTATTGGTCTACCAGGGACATTTATAGTTTTTATTGGATTGTTCTCGTTTTCAATGTTTTGTAAAACTTCACGGTCTAGTTTGTGAATTTTAGGGAGGAAGTATGCAAAAGGTGTTTTTATATAATTAGTCTTTGAATCACATATGAAACATTTACTCTGCAATGAATTAAGTTTGTTCAGACACTAAAAGAATTTGTTTATCAACAGTATGATAGTAATCATCTCCTCTTTGTTACCTGAATAATGTATTATGAATAATACCTGAAATTATTGAAATTCCATGAATGAGACTGAACAGATTAAGCTTACTGCATTATAAAACTATATTAATTAACCGTGAGATAACCGATTTCAGTCAACAGATTTCGAGTAAAATGTAAATCAGCTTCTTTGATACATTACAACATATGTAAATGATTTAGCATGTTGCAGTATAGAAAAAGAAGTTCATATTTACATTTCATGAATCACCAATATGTTTACAAGACACTATTCTTGATGAGTGTGTCCCTACATCAAAGTTAAAGACAATAAAAACATAAAAAGAAGATATTATTACCACAGTAATTGCATGTTTTCAAGCAACCAGTCTTCCTAGAAGTGTCTGGCACAGCACAAATGTTATATGTGTCCCGTAGATACGAACATTCAGTATCAGTGTCAATACAACTGTATGTTGTTGGAATGATACATTTTCCACACGCAACAGGACACATCTGAAGTCCATAGGAGTCATTACATATGCCAAGATGTTGAACTAAGTAGTCACAGTTTGAATGATCATGACAAAGTTCGGTTGTAGTTTCTGTAGGGCGTCCTAGAATTAACACAATAATGTAACAGTACAAATTATACATACATTGTGTTATCCCAAATTAAAATTCAACACACTATGTTATTACCTGTCATATATGACATTAAATACACTAATTTCCTATTGCCAAATTTTAATTTCAGAGTATATAAATGTATCGATACATGTATAATGATATAAAACTATTTAATATTGTTTGACAGTTTATGGTTAGAGATTGTGTTACTAGGGCAAGTAATTGCGACAAAAAGTATAAAATCAAGCTCTACGCGCGATTTTGGAAATAAAGTAAGTGTTTTATAGTTTATAGACGACAAAACCATCGGAAAACAGTTTATTTCTCTTTGAACTGATCCAATTGTAAGTTGCTTTTACTCCATTAAGATGCACTAGAATGGCTTGCCTGGTAGTTTTGAAAACTATTACCACAAGGTAGCTCGTCAAAATTATATACCATAATCAAAGCACAGCTTTATCTTGAATTCTAATTGAAAACATGCATCTGCATTAAATTGTAGTTTATTTTTTGCACTTTACAAAATGGTAATATCCGAATTTAGAAAACTAATTAAAGATGGAAGGCCTCTATTTTGTGCGCCATACGCAAGGCGCTCTTACCAGAGTGTTAAAAATCTTAAACGCTTGTTAATTTTAGATTTCGCTGTTTTAGATTTGTTTCGATAATTTTAATATCGATAAACACTGGAGGTAGTTAAAATTTCCACTACGAAGTTTGTTTATAACTGTAATTAAGCAACTTAGTAGGTCTAAAATTATGCATACACAAATGTTTACCTGTCGTTGTGGTGGTTGTGGTGGTTACACGCGTTTGTATTAAATTCTTTTGAGTAGTTTGACTATTATCAGTTATATTGCCACAGTGGTCGTTACATAGATTATTGTCACAGCATCTGGTACACTGCAAAGATCTTGACATTATCTTATGTTCTGCACTTCTACCAAATATGGATCCAATACCAGTATCAGGTTGGCATACCTAAATACATATATAAATGTAGGTGACTTTTCAATGTTTAGATGCAAAAATACAAAATATATCTGAAATATAGTTACTGATTTCATAGTTAGAGCGATATATATGCATTCTTCTTATTACAATACCGACAAGCTGAGTTGAGAATTTAACGTGTAAGTCTACAATGCATTCGTTAGAAGGAAGACATACCACTCACTTTAGTCACATTTGTATTACCTGCCATGTGTTGCTTATAACTTTAAAGGGTATACGTTTTTTTAGAAGAAACAAATACTCGATTGGATATATTATTCGCCCAGCTGGATATCAAATTATCTGAGAATCATTATCATATGTGACAGGGGGGTCTAGTAACTGTTCATATTGATCTCACAGTATTTTTGAAAGATTATACACATATTCCTACCGTCTTTTATATAACATTACATTTGTATTCATGTTGTTTAGAGTGGGACAAACATGAATTCTGCTTACTTTGTGCCTCTCTATAAAATGATTCAAACTTTATTAGTAACGTATGGATATATATATCAAAATTACAATCACATAAAATAATAAGATGAAATAATAATGAAATTAGCGGTAGATTTTGCACTAGTATAATTTAGGTTTTTCAAGTGTTTTTTTAATTTATTTTATCTAACAAATAATGAATATCTTTCTTTTATCCGTATAGCAAATATTCGAGCCACAACTAGTCAACGAGATCTGTCTATATTGAACAAAGGAATGTAGTATGATTGCCATCAGACAAACAATCAACAGAACCAAATGACATAAAAATTCTTAGTATTTTTTCGTCCGAAAATGTATGCCATATTTCATTAAATGTTGTAAACTTAAATGATTTCTGTGTACCCAGTTCAATATATTTTTTTAATAATTTCATTGTAAAAGGCAAATTGATTTTATCCCTGTTTCTCTGTGAAGCATGTGTAACTAGTTGCAAAAAATGAAACCATCATGTTGAGGCTTAAATTTGCATTATATGAAAAGTGAAGATATGCATAGAGCAAACACATGAATGAATTACATAACATGTAAAATAATTATATAAATACTTATTACATACATGTCGGTTTCTACATCCCAAGGTATAATACGACTCGGCCGCCATCCTTTGTCTATCGATGAAGCAAACCTAATAATCATTATATAAAATCAATAAGTAATTCCACTCAGTTTGCATGCTTGTCAGATTTTTTTTAAATATGTATTGCTTTAATACGTCACAGCTTTCCCCCCGAGTGTTCAAATAAAGGATAAAAACCAAGCTATAATCTACAAACCATGAGTTAGTGGTTTTAGGTTTTATTTCATCTTCCGTAAAAAGTAGAAATTTAGCTGTACATGCCGTTTTTGGCAAACATTTAGGAATGTTTTGTCCTCAATGCTCTCTTTTTAACTTTGTTGGATTGGAGCGTCACTGATGAGACTTCTGTAAACAAAACGCGCATCTCGCGCAAATATAAATATCAATCCTCGTATCTATGATGAGTTTATGTCTCCTTTCTGTTCCGTATCTGTATGAGTACGTTGAATATACCAATTCTGGCTTTTAACATGAATAAATTGCGACAGCATTTATTATTTAACTTTTATTAAAATATAGCATATGTTAATCTATAGAGAGTGTTGTTACTGTTTATATGCACATAGCTAAAAGAATCTAAAGTGAAAACAAACTTGAGAATAATTTGAAAACTATTAGTATTGCGTTAAACTGTACTCAACCTCGTTCTCTTCACAGAACGCCACGTGTTTACATTCGTTGATATCAGTAATACCCTGACAATTAAAACAGACTTTCCCATGTTGTGATCCAAATCCTGTAATAGAAGTAGATTATTGATTGAGAAAAGATGTTTAAATCGGAGTATTTTTGCATTCAGCAGTGTTTCTCGTATATGATAAAAAAAACTTATTTTCAAATGACGCGACCTTACCCATGAGAGAAAAACCGTGATGAAATAAGGTTACGAAAGGTGTTAAAATTGATATTTGATTCTGAAAGAAAATTCATTACACACTTAACCATGTGGCAACTATTATGGCAAGGTATATTATATAAATGGACACGCATTGAAAACATAAAAAAAACCAATTAAACAACATTTGACAAATATAAGGCACACGTTTAAATAACACTTGGTTGAGTGAATATGACTGTATTAATTCCAAATGATAACAATTATGTGATTCGTATGACTTTAAAATTTGCAATGTAGTTTCGAAATATTGATTGTAATTTTAAGCATTGATTTGTATATACCATGTTCCCCGCATCCATTAACATTACAGAGATCTGTATTACAACAAGTATGACATGCCTCAACATCTGATAAGGTTCTTTTCGTAGAGCATGTCTGTAAAGAAAAAGGAAAGTATTATTTCTAAAACATTCAAAAATGCATTCTAAAGATAGTCTCTCCAAAAGAGCCTCCATTATCCAATAGTGTCTACTGAATTAAGTGTATGTACGTGTTCAACATGGACACTTCATCAAAACAAAATTGATGCGCAAAAGCTAAATACTATTCATTAATAAATCATAAGTTCAGAAATAACTTGCCTAGTCTTATTTGTTTGTAAATTTTGGTCTTCTGAATTATTTACATGATAGTCTCAATCAAATGATTAGTTTTAGAAATTAGATTAATAACTGCTTTTTGTGTCAACAAACTGTAACAATAGCCAGATTGTTGAACAGTATCAACAATAAATGATTTAAAATAGGATCATTAACTGTCGGTTCCAAATGATGTTATATACAAAAATATCTGTTGTCAATGCATGAAAATGATTTAGATATTTATTCGATCTTTCTTTAAAGAATAGGTGTTTATCATTTTATGACTACATTTCTAGTACAAATATAAATCTATAATGTAATTGAATTATAAAAAAATGCAAAAAATAATGCAATGCCTAATTTGATTTACAATCCTAGATAAATTACAAGTCGACATATTAAAGCACAAACAATATTATTTCTTTCGTTATAATATCATTTATTTTAAAGTGAAAGAGTTCTTAATACATAAATACATTTATGCCATTTGGTACTATTTATGTAGGTATTTCTATATGATTTGAGTTTTTATTGAAATAGCCTATTCACCGTGAAAGACGTACATTCCCAAAATCTTAACGTTATGGTAAAAATGTCGATGCACACGTAGATGAGGATATTCATCGCGCTAAATGTGACGTGCCTTCAGTTTTAACGTTGCGGTAATTGTTTGATGTACTATTGGTTAAGGTAAATAATTGTCATTACGTGCAATGTCTTCTCTAGGAACATGTAATTATACAATTAAAATGTGGTTTAAATATAGACCTTTGAAAAATTGACATTCACTTCGGCCCTTGACCTCAGTGAATATCAGTATTCAAAAGTCAATAAAACCAAAAACTTGCAGTAATTGAATATTGAGCTAATGCCATTTCAACATATGAATAAGACCACAATAGATAGTTGAAAAGAAAAAGATCAAAAAGATCAAAAACAAAATTGAACTTATATGCATAAACTTTTACTCAAAACTCTTTGACAAAATTGAACGAAGCATAACATGTTAGGAAACTGCAATTTACAAAGTTTAAATAAATTATTTACAATCAGTCATTTGTAATGTTATGCTTTTGGGAAATCTTTTGACAAATTTCAAATCAATAATAAATCTGTTTATATTTTTGTATGTGATATATGGGTTTTTATCATTGCTGAAGGCTGTACAGTTTGTTTGATTTGTATTTTTTTTTCCTCCATAATATAATTTTTTAGATATATAAATGACCAGTACTAACTTACAGAAGCTTTTACACAACCAATGTTGAAAGTAGTTTCGTGTGGTTTGATAATCTTGTCGATTCCACAGACCTACAAAAAAGGAGACCATTTTATGATATGTGCAGTAATCAGACTGTCCAATAATAACCCAAAATGTACCAGGAGAGGAGAAAAGTACCAAAGGGACATTCATACTCAAGAGTCACAAAGTAACGGGCAACGCTATGGTAGACAGAGAAAGCACAAAAATACATATATAAGAACACAAAACATAACATAGAAAACGGAAGACTGAGCAACATAATCTCTACAGACATTTGAGGGCAGCTTAGTTATTATAGATTGACTAAACAAAATGAAAATTGCAAATTTTAGATGGAATATATGTCATCTTTTACCTATGATGGTTTACTTTTTCAAACTGTGACTTGGAGAGTTGTCTCATCGGCACTGATACCACATCTTCTAATATCGAACGTTTGCTTTTTGTGTTATTTGATTGCAGTCTTGATCCACTGAACTCAACACCTGCTTTCATACATTTAGTGATAATGATATGACTAACAAACTAAGTAGTATAGTATAAAACAAATGAAAAATTTTCTTCAAACTACCAGCGCCTGATTTGTTGGGAAGATATGATCGGAAAAAAAATATAAACAACATAATTCATGCCCAATTTGTTTGTGAGCGTGAGCAGTTTTCTATGATTTAACTTGATATATTGACAAAATGAAGAAAACACAATGGATTATCAACGTTGATTTTATCTCAAAATAGAGACATGGTACAGTATTTCCTATGTAATTAATCATTTCTCAGCTAGAAAGCAGTCTTACACATGTGCTTAAATCTACATTAGTTGGTCAATGGTGGGTACTTTCCTCATCGGCAATCATTCCAAATATTGTATTGCTTAAAGATATATTTATATAGTTCTAGCAATATCTATGTTACACAATGACAAAACAAAATTAAAATGAGATTAAAATGAAAAGTTACATTTTCAATAATGAAATTATTAAAAATAATCTACAAAGTAAGTCATTGTTCGCGTAGATTGTTTATATTACCTCATCATGACTGCATGTATCAATTCTATCACAAAATCTGGGATGTATAATGTCATAGCAACTAAAACATCGTAAACCTGTAAGAAATAGTTTTTCATTGAAAAAAATACATATCATGGTAAAACAATCTTACAATTTTTGAACATTTCTTAAAAAACCTTAGTAGCATTGAATTCAGAGTGTTTATTGTTGTTTGGTTACTGTCACACTCATTAACGTTAATTTGTAGATTACCAGTGCTTAATCTGATAATATGAAACTGCTTTAAAATAAAAATGAAAATTGAACAATTAACTACAATGTAATGAAAGACATAATCTTACCTTTCACAGACGATATATCCAATAACAGGAGCACTACTATAATGAAAAGAGAGCAAAATACTATAAGGTCAGATAAAGGTGACATCGTTGGCAGATAAAGTAAATAGAACATATGGAAAATCAAACTAGACAAATGTTTATCGCAAGCAGTAAAAAAAATTTGTAAAAAAAAATGGTTTCTATAAGATATATATCATATATTGAACAACAGAAAAAAAATAATATTAAGACCATTAATTTATAATGCCGTCACTTCTAGGAATCGTTCTTTAATCTGTTCATAGACATAGCTGATATACTTATTAAAAAATGTTATAATTGTTCATGGGATAAATTTTAATTCGCTTATCTACAGATAAAAACAATACTAAAACGTTTTTTTTTTATCCTATATATGCTGTTTTTGAACGTTTCACAAAATCATTCTTTCCCTGTCAGCTAATGGCAGTAGAAAAATATTCAATAAAGTACAAAAACCGACGGTTTTAAGTATCTTTACTTATGTGTATTGTGTATATCGTTATTTATATTTTGTTAATCTATCGATTAAGACTGAAAGAAAAAGGAGCTGAGGTCTGAAAAGAGTTCATTGTCGCCATATTCTGTATATTCCTTACTCTAGTCATAAACGACAAAAGACGTTGTAGTCAAGTCATAATACTTTACGTAATTTATAAAATATGGGTTGAAATGTCTTGAAGATCTTTGATTGTTTCTAAATAATTATTTAAAAACGATCATTTTTATATTTTCTACGAAAACATGTGCATTGTTTTCAAAATTACTTTGAACGGACCAGTAGCCTATTTAATTAACGGACGTTTCCCAAACAGTAGATCGACTAACTTTGTTAAACCGAATGAAATCATAACCTATGAGATATATAACATGTATGACTAGAAAATTCTATGAGGTAGCAACATAAAACAATTAAGAAATAGATATCTTGATGATTATTCTATTAATCACATAAAAGTGTCCATACAGATGTTTAAGGATAATTGGAGCTGCATATTGTCAAATCATTTATTGAAGTAAGCAGAAAGATAACAAATGAAAAAAAATACTTACATTTAAGAATTAAATATTCCTTCATGACTTATATCTTGTCCGTGAAAGCCTCGTATTTGAATAACGATAATATCTGCTTTATCTGAACATATTGTGTTTTCTCACGACATAGGAAAATGCAGGGTCAAATGTCAATGATATGCCCTTTCTATAGTGATTCATTGAAATGATTTTGCTTATTAGATAAGATTCGTTACTTATTTGAATACAGGAGCTACGGTAAAAATTTGAATGTCTTTTAGAGAGAGAACTATTGCTGATATTTATATGGTAGTTTTTGCTGCGTTTCTTCCCAGTCAGTGTCTCTCATCAAATCACTTTCAATAAATAAGAAAAGCGGAAACATCAATTTAATGCATATATATATATCCAGAAAACTCTGCCAGAAGCTCGTTTTTTTTTCGGTTTTTTTTTAACTTTAATATTAATGATCTCACCAAACTTTTATAAGTTTATCCAATGTGTTTTCTAGGTTCTAACTAATGTCCGTTCTTTGCTTGCTTTATATGTGCATTTTGCCTAGTTTTTATATGAAAAGTGTGATATTTTTTATTTCAAATAATCTAGTCTTCTAAATTACGGGAGACGGCATTTCATAAACAATTGTTAAAGAGGTGAACAATTACACGTTACCGTATAAAAAAATGTGATCTCACGCAAAAAAGAGAAGAAACGGCCTGATTAATACTTTCAGCTCTGCTAAGAAATAACTATGAATGCAAAAGATGTTGAACTGTAACGTCGATCCCGAACAATAAATTATAGATATAACAGACTTTTGACTCCGCATTATTCAAATTATCGACACGTTACCTATTATGTGAAATGATATCTTTGTAACCATTCAAGTAACAGCAGCCATAAGAATCAATATTATACATATAATCTCGTCAATTTCGGGGGAAGGGTAATTTCCTGTTCTCTGATGTTTTTGTCGTGTCTGGAAAACTCTAAACAGTTAATTTTTCACCACATTTATTCCGATTGAAATCTTGATTTTTGTTCTTTGTGTTGCTCCTGGATAACGAATACCAGGATGTCCTATTAGATTTGACATACACAGTCATCTTAGTACCAGAATCTATGACAAACGAGACGATTTTGATTTTGAAATTATCAATTTCCCCCACCTTAGTAGCAATATACCAACTTCACCTGCATATGGAATATACATTTCCCAACTTATTCGGTATTCAAGAGCTTGCAGCTCCTACTCAGACTTTGTAAAACGTCACCAGTGTCTGAGCAGAAAGTTGATGAACAAGGGGTATGGCAAAGAACGTCTCGTCCTTTTTCTAAAAACGTTCATCGGAAGGTACCCAGAACTTGTTGATAAATATTCCGTATCAACTTCACTAATAATACACGATGGTCTTGAAGTATAGATTTTGCGTACTGACGTTGTTTATCATCTTAATAACGTGTTTTATTATTCTTTTATTTGTCTTTATTAATATTACTTTTACTGTTAAGTCTGTTTTTTGAGATATCCTTTTGACGTAACTTCTTCTTCTTCTGTGTATTAGCCTCCTTTAAGTAGGAGCACCTCCGAATGGAGTATATACCCTTAATGTCGTATTAAAATTTGTAAACACATTAAAAATATGTACAGCACATGCATATAAAATAAAGAAAGTTGTTGGTTTTTTTTTACATGGCATATATACAGGGACTTGGGTGGTTTTTTTTAAAACTATCTTATCTCATGTTTAGGTTAAAAATCTGTTATTATTGCTTTATATAAGTTTAGAATAAAAGCAAACCATTTAATGTTAAACGATAAAATTAAGTAATATATGATCAAATGCGCTAAAAACTGGTAAAATACGTTGTAATATATTAAGTAGCAATTTCATACTAATGTTAATTACCTAATGGATTTGGTGATTTAAAACAATAAAAGATAATTTATTTATTTTTTTAAATATGGTGGTTTGGGATGTTAACTGTGAAGATATTTCCTTTAACATATATATGTCTTATATTCACTTTATTCAAATATTGCAGTAATTATAAAATAAAATAAAATAATTTGGCATCAGTAGTGATTTTTAAATGAGATTAAAATAGATTTTAAAATATATGTACTTAATATTGTTTCTTTTCTTTGTTTGTAAATTATGTACATTTATATATTTTTTGCATTATATACTTTATTTATCATATTTCAGACTCGGTGCTGGGCTTAATGTCTATTTGTATCATATTAAGGCACTATATTCTGTTGACTGAATTTCCTCATATTGTCCTGATCCATGAATACTGTTTATTATGGAATTACTCATATACATATCATCCTGTCTATTCTTATTCATTCTTTTTTTCCAGAATTTTCAATCTGTCCATATGTAGCTGAAAGATCAAGTTTCTTGTTTTGTTCTCAATCACGTTCAATAATTTATTAGAGTTATTGAGTACTTCTTTATATTTTGTACAGTCTACTATTAACTGAGAGATTGCTGCCTTGTTTTTAAAGACATTGTTCCAATTTTCTGCAGTAATCTCATGGGTGATGGTTTCTCTTATTTCTGAGAAGTACTTTTCTCTTGTTGTACTTAGTATTGGACAAGTTGTTAGGAAATGTGTCACATCCTCATTACCACTGTAACAAAGTTGACAAGTTGCTTCCACATTGTAATGTGTGAATTTGTGTTTATCCACTTGCAGTATATATGTCCCAGTCATTACTCTTGCTTTTATGATTGCCTTTCGTAGTTCGAATCGTGGAAGTTGTTTAATATTCCAGACATGATGTTGTTTGTTTGGTTCTAGATTGCTTGTATTAAGGAATGCTAGGCTTGATTTGTTTTCTGCATCAGCTAAGATCTTTTCATTCCAAAATTTATCCACTTTTGTCTTGATAGAATTTTTCCAATGCTCTTTCTTTGGTATGTTTTTTGTAATTGGGTGATGCTTGGTAGCCCATACATTTCTAGTATTTTCCTTATTCTTGTAAAAAAGCTCTTATTGTTGTCAAAATTTGTAGTTACTTGTCTGGTTAGTATTTGATGTATTTTATCATTTCCACAGTTTAACAGAGATAAAAGGAGAGATAGACATCTTTTGTGTATTTCTGCCTCTATCGGTAAGGCTCCTATTAAAAGTAAGACTGCTGCGTTAGATGTTCTTTCTGGTAGGGATTGTATATGCCTGAGATTTTTCCTGTGGAATTTTTCAAGTTGCTCAATATTAGCCTTTGTCATGGGTAATACTTCCAGTCCATATATAAGCCTTGGTACAACATATGTTTTATAGATACTGTATGATGTTGGAGGATCTAAACCATTTGTTCCATGGACTCCTGACCCCATTAGAGCATATTTCGTCCTTCTCGCAATTTGTATTCTTTCTTGTATATTGACTTGGCATTCATTCTTTTCAGCTCTTATAATACCTAAATGTACACCTGATTCTGCTATATTTATTTCATTTCCACCTAGATTCCACTTAAAGTTGCTTTTTGTCTTTGAGCAATCAATAATTTGTGTTTTCATTGGATGTATGGTATAATGATGTTCATTGGCATATCTGCTGAGGACATTTAACATTATCTGAAGCTCATTTTCATTGTTAGAGATAAATGCTATGTCATCAGCACATGTTGGAGTGCCTGCATATATATTTCCTAGGTGATATCCAAGAGCATTTTCTTCTAATTCCACAAGCAAGTCCTGGACAAAAACTTTGTAAAGATGAGTGGACAGTATTCCTCCTTGTCTTACACCTTGTTTGATGTTGAATGGGGTACTGATACCGTCTAGCCATTTCACTTTTGATGTCAAGTCATTATAGAGTTCTGTAAGTATCTTCCAATATACTGGATGTATATCCTGATCTATCATCTTGTCCATAAGAATGTAATGCTGAACTACATCAAATGCAGATTTCACGTCCAAAATATTAATAAAGAAATTTTCGGATCCTTTTTTTTCCTCATACCTGGCTTCTGATATAATTAGACTTGCCATTATTGGTGATAAACCTTTCGTGAAGCCAAACTGGAGGTCTGTTTTAGATTCTAAATTCAGCTTGGTTAGGAATGAGTACTCAAATGTTTTTCCTGTAACTGGTGTAACTGTTATGCCTCTATAATTGCCTAATTCAGTGGAATCTTTATCTTTTTTGAGCACTGGAGTGAGTATACCAGATTTGAATGAGGTTGGAACTTTCCTATATAATAAGATGTTGTTAAATATTGATTTTAAAGCTGGTGTTATAGTTTCTTTTGCATTTTTTAGATGTTCTGCTGTGAGTCCGTATTCATCCGGACTCTTTTTGGTGTTAAGACAATCTATCGCTTTCTCTATTTCTGATTCTGAAAACAATTCTGGGATATCTGTACATTCCTGTATGGCCTCTTGTATTCAGCTTTGTCTAACTTTGCATAAATTCAGATAGTTACAGTCGTACTGTTCTTCTTTTGGTATGCTTAGGTCTTCATAGTACTGTGCAAAACCTTTTCTTTGCTCTTCTGGTAGGAACATATATTCACCATTGATTTTGAGGCAATTTGTTGTTGTACGGTTGTTATTTCTACCTCTGTTTATTAGCCTGTAAAATAGCTGTGTGTTGGGATTGTCTATTATTTGCTGATAAAGTTTTTGTCTATCCACTGCTTGCTCTGCTCTAAGTTTGCTTCTTAATTTCTTTTTTTCCTTCTTTAACTCAATTGCTAAGACATGATCTTTTGTTTTTCCAACACTCTGCCATTTCTTGTATATTTCTCTACATGCATTTAAAATTATTAGCACTTCAGGCGAGGCTTTCCATTTTGGACCCTTTGTTTGCAACAATTTAGTTGGAATTGTTTTTTTTCCTGCTTTAGTCATTGCTTCCACTAACATTTCTAACTGTATGTTTACATCCTTTTCGGTCTCTATGGAGGTTATACTGTTTTGAATGATACTATTATAACCCTCCTTGTCAATTTGTTCCCATTGCATTTTGTACTTTGCTTTCTTGTTCTGTTGGTTTGATTTTCTGATATTTGTCATTTGAGAGGCTATTTCCATTTTAACAATTGTGTGTGCCGAAGTGTTTGCACAAGATCTTTCTTCTATTTTATAGTCCATTACCAAATTTTCATCTTGAACCAGAATGTAATCGATTTGGGATGAGGAGTTGCCTGCATGATGGAAGAATGTGTGAGTGTTAATCAATTCTACTCCAGTTGTCAGGTTCATGTTCTTGGTAAAATTCCTAAGCATTTTGTCATGTTTGTTAGTTCTTGAAGTTTGTAGTGTTCCATTTAAATCTCCAGCTAATACAATTCTGTGGGTATTTTCATATTTTTGTATTATATCGAATATAATGTCCAAACATTCTGTATATTCTGAAAGAGAGTCAGAATTATGTGTTGGCATATATGCATTGATCAGGCAGATATCCTTAGTTGCTGTTATAAGAATTGCTATTATCCTTTCGTTTCCGTCCTTCAGTTTCTTGATTCTACTTGACCACTGAGAGGGCCACAGAACAGATACCCCTCCTCTTCCTTTTGGCAATTTAAAACTATCCAATGGGTCCTTTGTATCGTAGCACCTTGTATGATCATCCATTTTTGGGAGTAGTATCTTTATTTCTTTCTTTTGAAAATCCCATAAAAAATGCTCCTGTAGACATAATATTGTTTCCGAAAGATCTAACGTGTGGAGAAATGCAATATTAGTCTTCAGTCCTTCAATATTACATGTTATAATGTTGATGTTTTTATCACCTGTTCTTTGTCTGTTGTTTGGTGGTGGTTTATTTCCGGGGGCCATCCTCTTAGGCTGTTGAGACGAAAATGGTACTCCTTTGGATTCCTGTATAATTTCTGATCTTCTTCCTGAGTCGTCATGCTGTTTTCAAGAATTTTCTATTTGATATGGGCTTGCTATTGGCTTCTCTTATATTTTTCTCCTCTGTTTGTGTACTAATATGATTCTCTTTTCCTTTTTCCTGATCACTTAGTCTTTCATTTCTTATTGGAGATGATTCCTTGCTCTGATCATATAAAGTGTTATAAGAAGACGCTTCATTAAGTGTTTGATGTTGCTGGCAGTTTCCTTTTTTGTCGTCAGTTTTTGAATTTTGCTGGTAGCTGTTTGTTTTATCATCCTTCAAATGGTCATTTGGATTTCGTACGAATTCTTCTCTCATGTTATAGTTATGTGGAACAGGTTCTTGCTGTATTAACTGCTGCGGCTTTATCCGTATCTCATCTCTGTTCTGTGACATATGATGCGGGATTTGTTGTCTGTTGATCGTGACTGGTCTGCTGTATTCAGGAGGATGAGGCAAGGTGGCATGTGTATTCTGCGTTGCAGCATTCATTGCACTAAGGGGATTGTAGGTTCCTGTTGGTATTCCATACATTGTGGGGAGATGATATGCTGATGGTATATTCATTTGCCTTTGCAATGTCACTGGGTTTGGTGCTATATGCATAGATCTGTGTGTAGGATTTAGATGCACATTCTGCCCTAGATTTGGTGGTATATGCATGAAGTTTTGTGATGGATTGGGTGGTATATACATGCCTGTTTGCACTGGATTTGGTGGTAAATGCATGTAGTGCTGCGAAGTATTTGGTGTTATTTGATGCACAACTCCTGATATACCTTGTGGTATATGCATAAAGTGCTGCATTGGGTTTGGTGGTATCTGAGGTACCATTCCTGGTAATCCTTGTGGCAGATGTGTATAGTGCTGCATTGGGTTTGGTGGTATATGAGGTACAGCTCCTGGCACACTTTGTTGAATTCCACATGGGTGTGGGCTGTAGTTCCTTATTTGTAATGCCATCTGTGTGGTAATAGCTGTTTGCATGCACATATTCTGGATCATTTGGTTTTTCTATTGTTTTCAGACGGTTTTCCATTATCATCTCTTTCATTTGACTCTGCAATTGTTGAAATGCATGTTGAGTATTACTTTGTTCATTTGTCTCTGTGGTGCCTTGAACTGATGGTTGTTCATTAATCTTGTTTTCCCCTCTTTGAACAATTGTGTCAAGCACTGTCTTCATATGTTTGATCTCATTTTCTAAATTCAGTATTCTCGTTTTTTGAGCTGTTATTATTTCTTCCTTGTCATTCTTGTTTTTAGTTCCTTTATGATTTTTCTTTACTCTTTGTTAGGCGAGTGATATGAGAGCCAAATTTACATTTTTAATGCCCCTACCTAACACACGGCTAAATTATATATCACTGGAAAGCTAAGAATGTGTACTTTCTAAATATCCCGGTCGTCAAAAGAAATTATGGTGCATTTTTTTTTAAATCGAGGTCAAAGGTCATGGGTGCAATTTCATTTCAAGGATACTTCCAGTAGAAAAATCGAGTCAAAACAAATGCAAAAACAAAACAATTCTATAGGAATGCTGTATTACTGTTGGAAAAATATATTTCTATCATAGTATTAAATAATTTTGGTTGATTTTAACGGTAACGCATGTTACGTAACGTTTTCTCTCGGAATCTTTGAAAATCTACTATTAAGTCACACAAATGTATCTGTAGTCGTCCTTGCATTATCTAAATCTTATAATACCTCCGTATCATTTGATTGCACGTATTTTCAAACATATATCTGCAAATTTGATATAAATAATCCGGAACAAAATATTTGAAGCAAGGGGAAAATATAACATATGACGTATTTTTAATCGTTTAGAAAAGTCTGATGATGAGCTGTACAATAAAATTGAGGAAGCGTATGTGTCCTGTCAATTTGAAAGCCTGCCAACCGCGTTAAGATCAGACAACCATAGGGCAATTTTTTTTTATTGTTGTAGTGCAATATGTTGAGTGGATCATACCGCAATTTCATTTACATCACTAAATCAGATATGATAAGAGTACTAACTAACATTACTAAAATGAGTAAAGTGCTACTAGTATATTTATATCAACAAATTGACAATATTAATATAAAATATCACAAGGAAAATATGATCACTCATTGTACGTCAAACTTTGTTTGATATTAATTTAGTCGACCGCCGTGTATCTTGAGATATCTAATTATTCAAACAACACTTGACAACAGTTTGTACTTTTTTAAATTACGCTAGATGACGTTCGGCTACTTTTGCACTAAGAATTACTTTCTTATATCTTGTTTCAACGCTTCAAAAGGGAAGACAAGGTTATCCTAATATTGAACCTTATTTTTGGCTTTCGTATTTTAAAATCCCGTTAGCGTATAACCTATATGATCGAAACGTCAAACCAATGGGATGTTGGACCATTTAGGTGTCGGAATATTACGATATCGGAATATCATAGCTTCGTTTTAACTTGTATTCTCATCATTCTTATCGGTCAACATATCCATACAAAGACAACTTGGCATGTGCACCAGAGGTTTTGCTTAAAGCGGACAGAAGATTTACTTTATACAGATTGAATTAAAAATTGGGAATTGACATGCGGGATTTGTCAAAGAGACACCAACCCGTTCAAAATGCAGGCAACGGCAGAAGACCACCAATGGGTCA
Organism: Mytilus edulis; assembly: GCF_963676685.1. Classification (NCBI taxonomy): domain Eukaryota; kingdom Metazoa; phylum Mollusca; class Bivalvia; order Mytilida; family Mytilidae; genus Mytilus; species Mytilus edulis. Next base: position 28,408,808 of record NC_092355.1, on the reverse strand, counting down.
TCAATGCAGCACGAAACTCCCAAACCCGGAGGCGTTCTTCAGCTGGCCCCTAAACAAAAATGTACTAGTTTGTAATGATAATGGACATCATAATAAGCTTCGACATATACTCAAGAAATTAAAATAAAAAAACATACAAAACTAAGAAAGGCCAGAGGCTCCTGACTTGGGAAAGGCGCAAAATTGCGGCAGGGTTAAACATGTTTTTGGGAATCTCAACCCTCCCTCTATACCTATACCAATGTGTGAACAGATCAAATCTTGTAGAAAGTTAGATGACATCACACCGGACCGATGTTGCCTTTTAGCCAACCAAAGTCATACGGAGAACTTTTATTGTTTCTGTAGTTAGGTCGACATTGTCTTTGATAAAATTTTGACCCCCAGAAGAAAAATAATGCCACGTAGAATGTATGCCCCATTTTCAATTTTTCTAATCTCCTGATCAGTCAAACTTGTTAACAGTTATCAAAGGTGTGTCCATAAATACGGTGCATTTGTAATGATAAACCTAAATAAAAAAGAGTAAAAAAATATATTTATAGATAATATACATTCTACTAAAGCCATACATCTAAGAACTTTGTCAATAGGAATATCGTACGCTTTATTAACTGCCGCAGATGCAATCCAATAGACAAAACAGAAATGTATTTAAAGCAGGTGGCATAATTTCAAATGAATAATCCAGTGAAATTTTTTTAGCTAATGGATACAACTTTACCCTATATCTGCTTTCGTAAAATACTAGTAGCTGCATAAAGTGCTTGCAACCAGTTTCGCAGTCACTGCTCAGATCTTTAAAATTGACAGACTGTATATTACAGTCATTTTAAACTGGTAATTTTTCGTCATTACGGCATAAGACAAAATTATAGAGCTACTGTATACAATATTGGATGTACCTTGGCCTTGTTGAGGCTGTATACATGTAACTATAAATTGACCCCTATATTTTTAGTTTTTCTTGAAGCTGATAATATGTTGTGTAGTTTTCTCGGCGGCGATCCTCGGGCAGAAATTAAGCCCGGTTAACTGATCAAGTAATTAAAGTTGTTAACCAGAATACTTCCTTGTGTACATGCACGGCATTTTTGTAGCAAAAATTAAGCGATGCAAGCTCGATGGTATAAAAATTTAATAGTAAAATTATCATGAGTTATTTTGTAAATCAGATCGTTGTAGGAGATATATGTAGTAATACTGAATGCAGCTTGAGTTTGCTCCTCAGAGGATACCTTATGAAGTTGTGTAACTTGCTTATAGGCTTTATACATTTTCAAAATATACAAACAGAAAATCAGAATGATATATGAGAAAAGACTGGTCGGTAGAATTGGTACATGTAGTACTAAGTCTTTGTACAGACAAAACAGAAGATGATAGGTTTCGCTTACTTTTGAAATATTTATAGCAACTCTTATGATATTTTGTATTTTCAAATGGGATGTTTTCATTTTTTTCATATTCATCGACCAGTCTTCTGTAAACTTCATCTTTTCGTTTTCCCACTGCGGCAATACAACTGTATCTTCATTTAGGTGTTTAACTACATGTACATAGTGTCTATGTAGTAAATACATGACAGACTATGGATCTGTGTCAATCAATGGATAGTTTTTGCTTTTTAGCATAAGAAGGGTTTCATTGTGAACTGGACTGTGAAAATTTGACATGACTCGGAAGATTTTCTACAATTTTCCGATACGATTCCTTATTTAGAAAGGGGTGAATTCTACAGAACTCAAAAACTATGTTTTACTTTAATTTGATCTTAATTTCGGACGATTTTATATCTATCTAAGCTTCACTGAAGTTAAAGATAGAAATAGAAGCGTTTAAATATGATTTATCGTACTCTAATAGCACTATTAAGTACACGGAAATCGACTAATATATTCAGTCAAAAAACGATAACGAAATAGATAAGGGATTCCGGAAACTATAGTGATTTTACCCAACATCATAAAATTACAGAAATTCTTGATTTTAAGAAATGTTGAGATAAAGTCTTGATCTTGAATGAAAAAACGATAACTGATGAGTAATTTGTTGTGTTCTAAAACGGATAGAATGAAAAAGCATTTAATAAAAATTTAATTGTAGATCAGAAAAGGTCAAGATTATGAAAATTTTTGTACAAAATGTCAAATATTTAGAAGGAATGCAAAAGCATGCGGACTTACAGTTGTAAATATTGTTATTCATTATTTTAAGAATCTAATTCACTTAATTATTCTGTCTAAAAGAAGAGATACGACTAATTTCCTTTGTTTGAAAAATATGTCATAATTTTATAATTTTCAACTAATTTCTGAAATAAACGTCAATTTTACAAAAACTGCACCGTACGATTTTGTGACGACCGGGCAAAAATCAAAGGTAATTCATTATTCTTTCATTTAAAAAAAAAATTAGCCGTGTGTTAGGTGGGTGCATTAAATTCCTTAACTAGACGTCTTTTTCAAATACTACACTCGCCTATGTTGCGTAGGGGTTATCCCATGCACTTGTTTTGATGGGTTCCCATTTGGTATACATGGCATAGTTAAATTAGAGTCTATTCTCTCTTCTATTCTTTGCTCATTCTTTTCTGACTCTTGATTTATACTGTTTTTTATACCAGTTGGCATGATTGGTATGCATGTTTTAAGTTCTGTTTCTTCCATATCTTCAGGTTCTATTTCTCTTTCATTTTCACCCTGATATTCAGTATGTTGCCTCTCATTTTGTTTCTCTTCTGTATTGTAGACTTCATCTTCCTGTACCATTGGTTCAGATTCCACTAGATTCCTTGTATCATAGAGAATATCATCGTTACAAAAGAGGGACGAAAGATACCAAAGGGACAGTCAAACTCATAAATCTAAAACAAACTGACAACGCCATGGCTAAAAATGAAAAAGACAAACAGAAAAACAATAGTACACATAACACAACATAGAAAACTAAAGAATAAACAACACGAACCCCACCAAAAACTAGGGGTGATCTCAGGTGCTCCGGAAGGGTAAGCAGATCCTGCTCCACATGCGGCACCCGTCGTGTTGCTTATGTGATTACAAATCCGGTAAATAGTCTAATTCGGTAGGTCAAATTCATGAAAGGGAAGGGGATTGTAGTTACGACGTGAGGAACATATCCGATATCATTTGTGAAATGGTTATTCCATAACGGTCAACCAACTCGTGATGGCGTCCGTAAAATTTACGAAGGGATGATTTCAACTTCACCATTTGGAACTCTTGATTTAATAACTTCCTTGAGAGCAGTAACCCTCTATCAAGAAAATCATGATAGGAAATGCAAGCACGGGAATATCGTATCATTTGAGAGATATATACCCCGTATGCAGGTGCTGCTGGAATGTTGCTACTTAGAAATGGAAAGTTCACAATTGGAAAGCTGAAATCATCTCTTTTGTCGTAAAGTTTTGTCTTCAACCGACCCTCATTGTCAATTTCTAGATGTAAGTCAAGATATGAAGCTGACTTAACTGTATCTGTAGTATCCTTTATCTCCAATTCGATGGGATAGATGCGTTCCACATAGTCACCAAATTTTGAATTGTTTAGTGAAAGAACGTCAGGGTACATATATAGTCTTTGTGTATAAATTCTTTTTCTCCAGTTTTACTAGTAAGGTTTTCACATTGGAAGTGATACCAATAATCACATCTATCACATCCTATTCCCTCCTCTACGTATCTGTTGCAACATGGACACATAAAATTGTCAGGTGTATTATTTGTATCTGTTTTCAACGGAGAGCTACTTGACTTGTTTCTTTCCTTTATATTTTGATTATTCTTAATCGTTCCCAGTATAGCTTGGTTTGTATCAGCATTGTTTCCTTCCTTCACTTTAAGTGGGGAAACATATTCCTCTTCACAGATTATTTCCTTTACTTGATTTTCATTTTCGTTCTCTTCCTGTTTTATAGCTCTATGTATGGTATTTGAGGAGGAACTTTTTAGCTGAGATAAATATGAGTGAATGCTGTTGTTAAGAATGTTGATGTCTCTATATTTAGTTCTCAATTTCTCACAAATTTGGTCAAATATATTGTTGATAAAAATATCAATCCTGCCTCCATTTACATTGATTTTACAGGTTGTATGATATAAGTTGATTGTAAATTTTAATAGACTACCAGCATCTCCGTTCAGTTTTTTGTTATACACTTTATAGCATGAATCCACTGTTAATCCTGATTTTTCTATTCCATCCTGGATTGGTAAGGTTACTAAGGTCTCGGCTATTTCGGGTCTTTGTAAAATGCTTAGTATTTCATTTTTCACCGTTTCATATGCTCCAGTGCTTAGTTCTATTACAAAATTTTTACCTGGTTTTAGTTCAAATCTCAGATGTTCTTTTTGACATGCGTTAATTTTTTTCTGAATAGCGCTTTCCCTATCTAGCGTATATGATCTTGTAGTAATTTTACTTGGACGAAGATCTCCAGTGGAAAGGTTCTTTCTGAATTTCTGTACCTGCATCTTGTACACCTTTAGTAATAATAGCCAGGGAGTAGTTTTATGTTATATGACTGAAAGTATTTGTATCTTTTAGAAAGAGGATTTTATTGCTAGCAGACAACCTATGGTATAGCGCGGACAGCCCACACTGACCTGTTGTCCTACTAGCAGAATCGAAATAATATTTCAATGGTATAGCGCAGACAACCCACACTAACCTTATATAGTACCGGATTTGATAGGCACACTGAATTAACCTGTAGTATAGCGCGGACAACCCACACTAACCTGTTATCCTGTGTGCTGTCTCAAATTATCAGTCTAATACATCCAAGTACTCCCTAACTATTATTATTGATGTCGGTATCTTTGTCTTCTTTATCTTTAGCCCAACAGTCTCTCGTTATCTGTCTGGTCAGTTTCATAAGCCAGGCTTTTGTAAGGTGTATATTTGGGTGAATCCCGTCTTGTAGCAGGCTTAGGTTGTAGAGTCTTCTGCTTTTGGTTTCACCGTGTCTATTGCTGGTTGTCTCTCTTTGATACGTGCGTTGTTGTCTGGTTGATGTTCTGTATAAGTCGATGTTGAAGTTTGGTGAAAAGTGTTGGTTTTCTTGGTTGGTGTTCCTTATTGCCTTATTAACCTCAAGTAATTGATGTTCTAGCTGATGATCTTGATCACGAAATGTTTCTGGATTTTTGTGCTTATGCGCTTTGTTCCATGCCTCGATTGAAAAATATGGTATTTCAACTATTGTTGCTTGGCTTCCTGGTGATAGCCCCTTCAGTATTTGTATTATCTCTTTGTAATTTTTAACTAAGTGCTCAACCAGTTCTTCTGTATTTTGGTATTTAAGCTTTATGTATTTGGTTTTTCTGTCAAAGGCAGTAAAATCACATGTCCCTATTATAATATATAACCAAATATTGCCTGTTATAAGTTGCACTTCTGTATCAAGGTTTTGCTTCAACCAGTCTAACGCTTGAACGACTGTTCTGCCTCCTTTACACCACCAATGTATTTCAGAGTGCAATGGGAGGGATGCTTGTTGTCGTAGTCTCCCACCTATACTGTTCCCTATAACTATCGGTCTGAATTCCCTTGGTGTTGTGGGAATTTGGATAGGCCTTTATAGGACTTCTTTAATTTTGCCAACGACATACACTCTGCTTCTCACCTTTCTTTTATTTATATATAGAGATATATGTATATCTAAAGATACCCAAACACGAGTCTGATTTAAGTGTAGCTGTTTAAACTATAAATACAGAAAATTCAATGTGAATGTAATTTTCTATTTTACTTTGTTTGGATATTTCAATTATAATATAAAGAAATATGTAATAAAATGATTTACCCCGATTAATTAATCGCTCTCAATCAAGAAATAATTTTATATTACCAGAAGGTTAGTTAAAAAAAAAAAGAATCCGGCCAGGTAAAAGAAAAAAAAATTGATGAAAAAAAAAAAATGGCGGGTGTTCTGAAAATGTTTACGACGAACACCAAATCTTAAGTTTAAGGTTTTATATTTTACAATAGTGGACTAATGTGAATGTGAATTATGTGCTGTACAATATTATATACAATGTGTAACTTAGTGATGCCAAATATTAACAAAAACAAAATATTCTCTCTCTGCTAAATCTTCACTTCCACACTTCTCGCAATCTGTTAAAACTCTGTGCTTATGTATCCCATCATACTTTGAACGACCAAATTATTTCATGATGTGACTCTGTACCTATGTATCTTGTCATACCTTGAATGACAAAAATATTTTATTTATTAATATTACTTTTACTGTTAACCCACTGTTTTTGTTATATACATTTGACGTGCCTCTGTACTTATGTATCACGTCATACTTTGAACCACACTATTATTTTATTTATTATTATTACTTTTACTGTTAAGCCAGTTTTTGTTATATCTATTTTGCGTGACTGTATTTATGCATCCCGTCATACTTTGAACGACAAAATTATTTCATGTCTACCTGTGCGAATTTCAAACGCGCAATTTTCACTAGTACTCAAAACCCTCCTTCCTTGATGGGTGCATTTTACATAGACAAATAAAATCGTATAATATAATCAAAATGAGGATGTTAATTTGATGTATGCCTTTTTGTGCTTCTTCGTTACATTTGTTGTTTTTATAGTGATTAAGATGATAACACAATGTTGACTGCTGTACCCCTATTTTTGACATTTTTACCTATTGTGTCTGTTTGTTTTGTTCACGCATCGGTGACAATATAATGGAATTTGATGCGACTGTCATACAAGTGAGAGGTTTAGCTAGCTATAAAACCAGGTTCAATCCACCATTTTCTACATTTGAAAATGCCTGTACCAAGTCAGGAATATGACAGATCTTGTCCATTCATTTTTGATGCGTTTTGTTATTTGATTTTGCCATGTGATTATGGACTTTCCGAATTGATTTTCCTCTGAGTTCAGTATTTTTGTGATTTTACTTTCTACCACAGAGTATTTAACTTGTCGAAACTGTATATTACCGAGTCAAATATCGGTAATGCGAAAAATTCTGTTAATGCTCCATATTTAATCCTTTCCTCAATTAAGAGTAACAATATTGCCAAAGAAATTCAATAGGTCCGTTTTTGCAACCATCGATTATTGTTTTGTAATGTATAAATTATTTTTGTTTTGTAAATATGAACTTGTACCCGCAAAGTGAAAAGGGATTACAATAAGTTGCAAGCATTGTTTCCCAATCCACTATAAATAAATATTTTTAAATTGAATCAAGTTGAAGATGATCCATATATGCATAATGATTGAGTATATATGAATTAACACTAGTCATTGTTATTGCAATTGTATTGTTGATACTTGTGCTTGAGACAAAAATCTGAAACGATCCATCTGATCTTGAATGTATATAATTAAGGTACACTCAGATCGACGTCTGGCCTCTAATCAACGTCCGTTTTTCAAATCCACGGCTGTTTATCTAATCAACGTCCAAATCTGACGTCACATTCTTAAATCGACGTCCAATATTTTGATACTCTAATCGACGTCCAATGTGTGTTACGGCATGCATTGACAAAACTACGCCCGATCGATTGTAGTCGTCTTTAACCGATGTCCAATATAAACAAATAATGATTACTGGACTTATACTTATACCTGTACATATTTTGTAGGGTTAAAACATTTACACATACTTTTCATATAGACTTTTTTCAACCCGAAATAGGTATCATGATTATCAAAATTTATTATGATAAACAAATATTCGAATCGATCTACATAGTAGTATGTCACTTCTATTCAAATTATAAATGAAATGCATGTAAGTGTATGTCAAGGAGAAAGCAACCTAACGACAAAGAAACCCAAAACGACATCTAGAGGGCATTATTCAATCTTCAACAATAGACAAAATAAAAAAGAACAGCCAATTGTTTTTTAGTATTTTGATTCGAACTCTGTAAGATATTTTTGATCAATTTTCGAGTTTTAAACCTGGAGTGAAACATATATGCAGGAAATTGGCATGAGGTTCTATGTATTGCTGTTACACCTCTGTTTAGGTTAAGTGTTCACACACATGTTTAATCCCTACAATTGTCTTTGCAGTAGTTTTCCATGGTTTACTCTGTGCTATTTATTCTTCGATTTTTTTTTATAAATAAGACCGTTAATTTTCTAATTTGAATTGTTTACATTATTCATGTCATACAACATCTCCTCTTTTTAGGTTATTTCTAAAATTTAAAAAATGGTATCACAATCTGTTTACATATTTAGTCTAGTTGGTTATAATTTTTAAAAACACTTTAAAAATAAAAAAAAAAAAATCCTATCAGTCATACATGATACGTTTCAAGGTCTAAAGGTTTCAGCTGTTTTCGGTTCTGGTCAATTTTGTATTATGTGTTCAAAACGGGCGTTGATTAGAGAAGCTAAAAAATGGATGTCGATAATAAAGAAGCCAAAACATGGACGTCGATTAAAATAGGCATAAAGTGTTCTTTTATTGTGATATCACATTTGGACGTCGATTTGAGGAACGGACGTCGATTAGAGATTTGAATGAGCGCAGCAATTTGTATCGTTTATTTTAATCACAACTACAAGAAAAACTTACTGTTCTTATCAATCGTTAATATACCATTGCATTTGATACGATGATGATTTCTAGTTTAGATTACTGGATGAATATGACATGTAATCAAAAACAAAAAGAACAAAATGAAGTAAAACATTAAGTTTATTTCGTAAAATGTTGCATGTTTAATGTGTTATAAAATTTATCAGAGCAAAAATTTATGTTTATTTCTGACAATTTGGAATTGTCCATTCTTGATATTTATCGTGATCCGTCCAAAATTCAATTTTATTAACGACCGTGCAAGCCTGTAACCCTTTAATTAGTGCTAAAGACGTGAATGACAGCAACAATTTTCTATAAAATGCTGACTTTGTACTCAAACAGCACATCATAACAAATCATACAGTTATCCTACAATTTAGAGTGTCAGTATGTCCTCTTTGTGTTCAAGATTTTCAAAATATTGACTCCCTTTTAAAATCAGTAGTTTAAAAATATCAGGTTGGCTCATGTACCGAAATTATTTGACCGCATTAACAAAAACTGACCATATATGCACTTTATTATATGAATTAATATGGCACCACAATAAGTAAGTATTTGTTCTATGTCAGGATGAATTGTATAATACAATTGACAGCAATACTGGAACGAATGACTACACAAATTTTAGCCGCACCAATGTAGATATAAAAAGAAGATGTGGTATGATTGCCAATGAGATAACTCTCCTCAAGAAACCTAATAACACAGAAATTTACAATTAGGTCACTGCACGTTCTTCGACAATGAGAAAAGTCCATACCGCAGAGTCAGCTAATAAAGGCCCCGAAATGACAGATGTTAAACAATTCAAACGAGAAAACTAACGGCCTAATTTATGTACAAAAAATAATTGACGAAAAACAAATATGTTACACTTCAACAAATGACAACCACTGAATTACCAGCTCCTGACTTGGGACAGACACATACATACAGACTGTGGCGGGGTTAAACATGTAAGAGGGATCCAAACCCTCCTCCTAAACTGGGACAGTGGTGTAACAGTAAATCATAAGAACAAACATTAAATATCAGTTGAAAAAAGGCTTAACTCATCAGATGGATACAAATAGAATTACAAATATCAAACACACAGAGTGGATGTGGTTCGAAGTTAAAATGGATAAATTCTTAAAAGAAGTCAGTTATTGCTGTTTATACCTGATTTATTCAAAGTATATGACTTTGGTTTAATTCCGGCAGCATATTCAGCGACCTCTTGCAATGATTATTAATCGAAAAAGTATCATTAAGAAGCAGGTGCTGATGAACTAATCAATTACTAGAATGCAGAAAAACTGTTTCAGGATTATTGCTCTTATAAATATCAAAAAATGAGATATGATTACCAATGATAAAAATTCTACCATAGACGAAATAACATAAAAGTTAAAATAAAAACTATAGATCATAGTACATGTAGTACGGCCTTCAGGTTGTACTTTGTAAATACAGCTGTTTCTCAAAACAAGCCTCTTTTGGGGAGATCTTGAATATTCATAGAAAATTAATTTTGTTTACATACTGGTTCCCAGTTATGCTCTCTGTGTTCCATCTCACAGAGACATAACTTGGGTATGTTACCAGTAAATAAACATGTGCATATTGTTTACATTGAAATCTGTGGCAACCTTTCATTCGAGGTAGGGGTAGTAAAGAAAATTAGTGTTAGTTTAAACTCTGAGAAGTTCAGGGCATATAAACGTTCAAAATATGCCGCACAGCCCTATATTTTGACCTTTGAAAAAGATTGTGGTGCATATGAACTTTCAATTCAACGATAAGATTTTATTTCAAAACTTCATAGTAAAAGTGGTACAGTTTTACCGTAAAAGGAGTTCCTATGGTAAATTGCATTGTCAATCATTACAGAAATGCAACCTTCAACGAAACCAATATCACATTTCTTATTTCAATTTAAAACTCGGTTTCTACAGAACGTTTAATTAACACACGAGTATATATGTTTTTAAAACAAGTTGTATCGTGAGTATTGATAGAATCATAGCATGTTACTGTAACGTTTAAATCAGTTGAACTTGAACCTGTTCTGCTTTACTCATATTATAGAATTTTACGATCTGAATAAAATAAATTCAAGCTCTAATACATGGAAGAAAAAAACGAAAATGATACATTTGTAACAAAAATTTTAAAACTCTCTGTTAAAATTGTGTATGTAATGGTGGAAAATGTTGGTGATTAACCGAAATCAATTTTAAGGGTCTCTTTAGAGTATATCTAATGAGAAGTAAGAGGACAAGTGGAAGATTGGATGTTAAACATTCCGTCAGTCATAATTCGGTGTTTTCCCGTTGTAAATGTTTTTTTCGACTTATGGGATCTCTTTCTTCCTTCAATGTTGAAAATATACAAGTATCTGAATAAATCGAAAGTGATACAACTGGACATGGTCCTTACTTGCAAAGAAATAACAAAATCTTGATATCTACGTAAATTTACGCTTTTCTATTCGTTAAAAGCATTATACACATAACTCGTATATTGTTATGTTGTGATGAGGTATTCGACCTGCATTTTATTTTCGTCCCAAAGTGAAATTGATTACACTTTATTTTGCATTTCTTTAAATCTTTAAATTCGAGCGTCATTGATGAGTCTTTTATGATTATACTTCATACCGAAATCAATACAGCTTATAGGATACATACACATAATTTTACATGCATCAATTTATGATTTTTTACAAGAGATATATAATATATAAATATGTGGTGTGCATAAATAAAAATATAATACATAATACATGTACATAATACTAGATACAAAATACGACCGGAAAACGATATAATACTTGAATAAAGCGAGTTCAAATATACTATTTACTGCACTTAATTGTAAGTTTTTCTGCTGATTTAAATTTTTCTGACAGATAACAACCGGATAAGTTTGTATGTAGAAGGATTTCTAGAAATTATACTTTTTATATACTTTTCTCGAATTTGACAACATTTTGTACATTCAAGTATAAAATGATGTTCATCTTCAATAGAGCTAGTTTTATATAGACGAAACGCGCGTCTGGTGTAAATGCAAAATTTCAATCCTTGTATCTATGACAAGTTTAATTGATACAGCATACAACAAATAGAGTTAAGAAATTAAATCATGTCAACTTTCTTTCGACAGTTAAACTAGTGATATCTTACAAAAATTAAGGTATTACAAACAATTACTGACAATATAATTTAAACCAAGTTTTTTAAGTGGAGTGACATACACAGGCTTCAAGCGTAAGTTGATTCTCACTAAATGAAATCAAGTCAATTCCCTTCTACATGATACAGGCGTCAGTGGTTTCGCAATAAATAAAAAAGGCGTCAGTGGTTTCTCAATAAATAAAATAAAGTCAGTTCCCTTCTACATGAACGAGGATGTTTACAAACATTTTAAATCGCCTTATTTATATTTCTAACGTAATCGGAGCAAAATGTTGACGATGAAACAAAATCAATTATAAGGACCTTTCTAGTGTAAACGTATTGAGAAATTAAGATATCAAGTAGAAGGTTGTATGTCAGGCACTTCACAGATAATATTGCGGTGTTTTCCCCGTGTTAGTTTTTTTCTGTATTATGAGTTTTCTGCTTCCTTATTGTGATCAACGTGAAGAAATCAACACTGAATAAACCAAAAGTGATACCCTTGGCCATGGTCCTGACGTGCACAGAAATAGAAAACTGTACATCTCTAGTGCATTTATTCAATTCAATTAGAAAATAAAGTCAATTACTCTTATAACCTACAAATATGAAGATCAAAACATGTTTGCGTCGTCAGAATTTTCGGTATTTATAGTATCCATTATGATATTGGACAACACTTGCATTTTAAATTATTTTTTGTTTTTTATGCATTTCGGTCAAATTGGTTGACAAGCTGAATCATATGTCACGTTTTGAAAACAAGAAACCCAATGATTTTGTGTCCAATATAAAAAAGGATATGTTGTATAGTTGACAATGAGACAGTTATTGGGCAAAGTCTAAATAAATTAAGCATTTATAAGCAACTGTGCCGCCTTGTGTCCTTTTTTCCAATTTGGATAAATTTAGCCTAGTAGTTCAGGAACTTTTAGAGAAGATTTAAGTTAAACTCTATAAACTGGGGAAAAGCTCACTCGGTCTTGTTATCCAGGCCACGTAGACATAAACTATTTAATTCCTTAAAGTAATTTATTGTCTTCTCGGTGACATTTCCAATTCCAAAACGGATATATAAATAAATAATCTAAGAGAAAACTTCAATAGTTAAATTACATAAAACGATGTGTAATAAGGACAAATCAGACAACTCTCCACCAAAGTCGCAATGTATAAAAAACAAGAATTATAGGGCAATAGTAAGCCTTGATTTTGGCAGGATATGTGTATTATTGGCAATCAGTTTTAATTTGAATATAATGATATTTTTAGATGATATTTACACTTTTCAGTCTGAATACAATTTAAGAAATCATTAGCGAGAATGAAAATGTTTGCAAAAAATTCAAAATTTTTCTTTGCTCAAATGAATCTTTTTCTGAGCAAATTTCTTAACTACATGCACTTTTTCAGTTTCATTTAACCATATTAACTCCATTAGGTTTAAATTCTTTGAAAACAGATAACATAGGAGACATTTTGTTATTTCTTTTAAGTCGCCAAACATTTTTTTTTATACTTGGGGAGTTTTGAATTGAGGCCAAAAAGTACACGAGGTGACGATCAATAGGAAGATTAGGTTCTTACCTTTAATTTTAGGTTGATATTGTTTCTTTTCAGAAACCGTAAGATATACCAGCTGTTATTTGTGAAATGTTGTAATAAACAGATTTTGGTTTAAATGATGCGTTGACAATTGATGGAAGTATCCTCTCCTCTGGTACTTAAAACAAGCTGTGTTTAGATAGAAATCATTCAATTATAGGTTCTTGCTTTATAGTGGGAGATATTATGGACATAATTGTGCAAATCGTGATACAAGCATGAAATTTGGTATAAAGGTTGACTAAATGATACGTAAAACAAATCCGCTGCTAGCCAGAAAAAAAAATCATTTTTTCAAAATGGCCAATACACATTTCGTTCGGAAATGGCGTCATTATAAATTGGCAATAATTCGTTTATCCTTTGAAAGGTGTGTTATATGTAAAATCACATTATAGATTTGTTAAAAAAGTAAATGACAGTTCCTTAATTACGACTAGACAACACATTAATGAAACTAAAGGTGACTTCCTGTTTCAAAATGCCGGCAAAAAAGTCAAACATTTCAATTTTTATACTTTCAAGCAACTCAACAAGGGATGTAAATCCTTGAAAGATGTGTTATAGGTATATTCCAATGTAAGTTATGATAAAACGTTAAAAGCCGTTCCTAAACAACACATAAATGAAAACAAATAGTGACTTCTGGTTAAAAAAAGGCAACAAATACGTACAAATATTTTCAAAATTTCCATCAACTTAACACGTGATTTAAATGCCTAGTTTGGTTAGAAGGACAGGTTGCTTATCTTATAATTATCTGATAGTTGCCTATACAACAACCCGTACAAGGAATGCCAGAACGGTAGCATCTACAGTTACCAACACAGCTGGATTTTGGCCTCTGCATTTCAAAATTTCCTTACACGAGGATGCAACGGCAGTCAAAGAAGTCCATTTTGGTTTCCAAATGTCATTCATTCTTTCTTTCATCGAATCCCAATGTTTATGACTTGGTACATGCACCTGTCGAATACATGAATCCAGCTGAGCCCAAACAACTCCTCCTTGATATACTTCTCTTTTGATGTGCTCTGGAAAAGAACCTCTTGTAGGCGGAATTGCATCACAATGCCGCTGCCTCCTGGCAAACAATTCACATCGTGCCTCGCTTCAAACTTAAGCCAAAACAACGTCCTTTACATCTGGAAAAAATTCCATTGTTAACTAAGCTGACCTCCTTCCTTTCTCACGACAACTCGAACAGTGACACATCCAGTGAATGCATGTACGAAAGTAAGAGCAGCTACACAAGGACCAAACACATTAATGTGTCACGTACAGAAAGCCTCAAAAGTCGTTATTCCTTCCATAACCTATCCACACTTTGTTCTACCTAATTTTCCGATTGCTGCAATTATTTATACTATTACATCTGTGTCAGTACTACCTAAAATTACATTTTATAACACTTTTCATAATCATGACGAACATTGACAAACATTCGTGTATCTGATTCTTCATGATTACAAGGGATATCTTAATTGAAATTGCAAAGAATATTTTCACATTTGTATTAGTCTCTCAAGAAGCAATTTTGTCAGCAAGAAACTTGAACAATTTCGTTTCGTTGTTATCTTCACAGAGAAAACTACTACAAACCCTTGGTGTTCTACCAGAACCAACACCTTTCCATCTGTCACAAAAACCTTTAGTAAACATCAAAAACAATGTCTACTTTTGAATATTTATCGATGCAAGATTTTATATAAGGCAGTATGACATCATTAGTATAATCATCAAATATGTTTGCCCAACTTTGTAACCTGGGTGGTGTTCGGGAAGGGAAGTCATATCTCGGACACGGGTCGGTAACGATCGAGCATAGTTCATATGATCAAGACCTAAAACAATATGCTATCATCCTTTATATGGACTATTTGAAAAGTACGAAATCTCACTCATGAAATTAGGATGATACCAAAATCAAAAGAAGTTCTTAATTTATAATTGAACCCCAGGAATTAAACTGTGGTCGAGATGACTCTATTTCCTTACACCAGTCTTTTAAATCACTGAACACCACAGAGTCATGACATAATTATATATTCTGAGTTTAGCATAATCTGAAATTAACAATTCAAGCAAACTACATGCGGTTGTCTGATAGGCCTGTCTAGTTCTAGATACATTTGAACATACATGAAAAGAATCTGCCGTTCTTGGTGTTGCAATATTGACTTCAGTAAGACAACATGTCCATCCCCTTTCACGAAATATATCACCCATAGTTTTATAGCAAGTCATTTCAATGTGCAGTTCACCAAACATGACGATACAAATCAGGCCATTCCTACTAAATTTAAAAAAAGGCATGTTATGCTCAATTACTTTTGAATTACATTTCAATTACATGTTCTTCTATAATGTTAAAGATAAGGATTTGTGAGTAGTAATATAAATTTAAAATTGTATTTATTTTTTTTTAAATTGATATCACATACTTTTTTTTAATATATGAAATCTGTAATTTATTCTGAAGTTTTTATATTATTTTTTGACCTTCAAATTTTTTTTAATAGTCTTATCATTAAAAACAATGAGAGAATCATATATTGGGGTTGTTCAGTTTTTAAGAAACACACAGACAAAATAATGTGTCACTGTGAAAAATCTTTCTTAGACAGTTCCTTTATGATTTAAATCACTGCACACAATCTTTTTGTCTAATTAGTATACACAAAAGGATTATAGGAATTAAAATTAACAGCTGTAAAAACAAACAGCAATTAATCAGATTAAAATGTCCAGGGACAATGTCACTATTACATGAGTTTTATCTAATTAGCAAAATATTGCTAATATTTAGACATAATATACATTGTTTGTACTAAAAATTACTTTCAATATTATGAATAGCACACTTATTAATATTTTTAAACGGAGAACAATATTTTTAATTTATTTATAATTTCTTTATTTAGATTATGTTTACTTTAAATGACGTCATTTCTCAGATGTCAAAATACTCATTGATGTATTGACAAGTTTAAAGGAACCAATTCCCTCTCCTATCAATATGGTGATCTTCTGATCAGGGAACTTCTATGTTCTGATCAAACAATATCTGCCACATTAGTTCCTGTTGAAAGACTTTTTAGAATTGCTGTCAAAGTGTTCAGACCAGAGAGATTCATGAATATTTTAAACATGCATTATATATACAGGTATAATATTGTTAAAAAATATCATGATGAAATGTGATGTGTAATTTAATTAATTACTTTAGTAAAGTAATGTGTAATTTAATTAATTACTTTAGCAAAGTAATTGTAATTTAATTAATTACATTTCCAAAACTGTGTAATGTGTAATTAGTGTAATTGATCATTTTTGCAATGTAATATGCAATTTAATTAATAACATTCCAATGTAATTGACCCCAAGTCTGACTTATTGTAAGATAATTTTAGTGGAAAGACCTTCAATTATTCCCTGAATAAAAAAATCCTTACGTTTCGCTAAAGCACGTTCATCTTTATACGTTTCTATAATTGATTCTACCTAAGCTGTGTTTGGAAAAACGTTTAGGAGTTTTTGGTTTTCGATGTTCTTCAATTTCAATTTTGTTTTTATTCAGGCATCACTGATGAGTTTTTTGTAGACGAAATGCATGTGTGACACGGATACAAAATTTCAATCTAGGTATCTATGATGAGTTTATTTAACAAATGACTTTTGAGGGCGTTTTAAACTTAATGGTATTAGGAACTATTCATTTAAAAAACTTGTTGTTCTTGTTTCATTATAAGAAAAATACTAGCAGTATTAAGATTGGATAAACGTAATGAACATTGTAGATGCATATGAATGTATGTCAAATGAACAGTTATTAACTTGCTTATCTAAATCTACGATGTTGAAAGAAAAATGCTCTTTTTCTGACTTATTTCCTTTGATTGTGTTGCCCTCTCGAAGATAGTCATCTCATAATTATGAAATATCTTACGAGTTTTTAGTTTCAAGGGTCATGATTGAACGCTATGCCTGCAGGAAAACCATAGCCGTCATGAACGCGGTCACCATATATCCACAATCCAAAATGTATATTAGATTCATGATTAATCGTGTGCGAACCAGCAGTGATATTACAAGCCATGGTTGAGTATGTAGTTCCAGCAACTTGTTTGCGATAAAGCTTATATACCAAGACCCTTTTCTGGTCGATTCGGAAGCCATATGCACAACCCGACGTAAATGTCACACTAATATAGCTTGTAAAATCATCGGGTATGACGATACTGTAGTCTGTTTTATATTGAATTTATTCGTTAAATTGTCATCATGTAAGAATCAAAATGTCCAGCTTCTGTCGGATAGCTCATTACTAACACTTGACTGTCTGATTTGATAACAGATACGTCAACATTTTCAAATTCAAAAATATCTTTCTTCTGGACAGAAACACTGTTATCTGTAGTCAAATTAAAAATGCGTAATTGTGTTTTTACAGGACAGTATACCCGAACGATACTGCTTGAACGGTTCTGTATTTCGGGGATAATGAAGTCAGAATCGAGTTGATTTGTTGGCAGATTCATTTCTGTAAAATGATTACATATTGGATGATTTACTGAATTACATATATTGCCTGAAACAACACCCACTGGTTTTGTAGACGTTATGACGGACACAGAAAGGTCGTAATCATGTGAAATTTGAAAGGTTTGCAATTTTGATAAAACAAATGAAAGCGTTTCACCATTGTTGAATTCCTTGAAGTCCGAATTTTATTTGTACATTTGTAATCTCATCTGTTGTTGCTACTATTCCAATCAAACTTTTAAAAATCGATCTATGTTTATAGACCTTAAAACTAGGTACAGTATAATATTTTGATAACACTTGTTTAGGAAGAGCTAAGAATCCGTCACTTGCATCAATATACAAATCAAAAGGATATAACACGATTGGGATAGAGGTTTTTACGTGCACATCTTTTTTTCTTTTCCATCTATAGTTTATATAGAATTTGGAAGATCAAATCTAGTTTCACCCTTCGACAACTGAATCGATTCATTACTATTGGTACGTAATGGAAATATAGTTGCAGTTCCATACTGTGTAGAATACATGTACATACGTGCAGTAGTTGCTGATGATCTATATCCTTCGGTAAACATTACATAATATTCATTATACCCTGTAGCTGTAAAAATAAACGAATAATGCGGTACAATATAAAATCTACACTGAAAGCGTATACTTGGTAAGACATATATCAATAGCCTCGTATCTTATAACGTTATGATTTGACTTTAACAGATACTATCGAAGATTGAAATAAACTAAATTTTCCATGTCTTAAGCAAAACAAAACTTACACACTATAGAACACGTGCATCAACTAAGCTCTAAATAGAAGGAAGGCAATGAACTAGATAAACCATTTTAGAGGAAATCTTTAATCGTACAGTGGAGTAACAAAAAATAAAAAAAATATTAAACATCAATTAAGAAAAAATCCGTAAAATGTTCGATTATTGACAAAAAAAACTGTTTTGTAAATTAAAAATTTAAAAAAAACCAGTAAAAACTGTATCCTCACAGTTACTTAAAATCATGCTTACTTTTGAAAGTAAAATTAAAATAATACCGAACTCCAAGAAGATTCACTTTAAAATTCGCATTTATCGTTAAATAAGATTAATAAATAAATTTGTTGAGTCTTATGTAGACGAAACGCGCGTCTGGCTTACTAAATTATAATCCTGGTATCCTTGATAATTATTTGACTGATTCATAATTGATTTATTAATTTCGAATAGCGGTTTACTACTATTGTCTTTTTTTGAGTTTAAAGCAATTTTTGTTATAAAAAAACTTAGATAGATGATACTAAAGATAAATCGTTTCTAAAATTAACTGAGGGGCAATAGTGGTGGTCTTTATCCTATTGTATTACTGTTGCGTTTCTCGCTGTATACACAAGGTGCAGTAGTATATGGTGTCTTATTTTATATCAACTTTCACATTATGATTTTATTTTTGGCAACTTATAAAAGATAAATTATAAATCACAAACTGGATCTTACTTATTTATACTGAAGTATAATGGTTTAAACATAATTTTTTTTTTATCTCGCCTTAGTTTATACACGAGTTTACTTTCTGAATGATACTTTAAATGAGGTAAATATAAATCTTCCTGTAGGGGGTAACCTTAAGATTTGAGGCTTTTTTTTTTAGGAGAACCTGATATGACACTCAGTTTAAAGTGGAGTTCGTGTACTGTTGTAATGTAAATTGTTTTCGCCATATGAACTTGTCAGAGTTTTTTCCACTTTTAAGTTTGGATGTTCCGTCGTTCGTTTTTAGGGTAACATAATCACACCCATTGTTATAACTAAAACAACAATACGCCTTTAAAAACCGCTAAGATGACGATGACATATAAAATGGTAAAATTGCTAATGAGGAAATATTTATGTATGTTAAAGATATGGAGATTGGAAGGGCCCACTGGCTATGACGTTGGTATCAAACGACATTATCTAAAGCTCCTCAATAAATCTTGCTAGTCTACAAATCATAAAATATATATTAATTTATTCCTGATTTGTCTAATAGTATACACTCTGT
The DNA here is from genome assembly GCF_963676685.1 of Mytilus edulis. Lineage (NCBI taxonomy): Eukaryota > Metazoa > Mollusca > Bivalvia > Mytilida > Mytilidae > Mytilus > Mytilus edulis. Next base: position 28,388,848 of record NC_092355.1, on the reverse strand, counting down.
AATGTTTACCGTGGACCGTCGCCTTTGTAACCCTTCTAACCAATCGACACACTTCCTCGGTTTTTCTTTTTTTTCATTAAATGAAGACCAAATGTAATTTTTACTATCATGTTATGCTCGTTGGTGTTCGTTGATGCTGGTTGATGCTACTTAGTGTTTTCACTTAACACATAGATTTCGCATGAAAATTGTAGCCTATTGTTTTCAAGTTCATTTAAAAAAGGAGATGTGGTATGATTGCCAATGAGACAACTGTCCACAAGAGATCAAAATGAGACTGACATTATCAACTATTGGTCACCGTATTTTTAATAAGTATTTATCTGAGATAACCCTTATTTACTATGGTTGATGTTTCTCGGTCTTTAGTTTTTCTGTCTTGATATTTGTATACATCATAGAAAAACAGAAGTTAATGGGTAAATGTGTAGTTATATCTAAATAACGTTAACCAGTACTGTGTAATGTGTTTACAACGATATTTAGATTTCACCCCTATATTGGCGTGAAAATTGAAGAGGTTGACCTAGCAAGCGATGGTGACCAAGAACGGGTGTTGTGAGTCTTATTAGAATATTTATAATTTTAGAGCACAAACTGACCTAAAATAGAGAGAATAATGTGGCACATATAAGACAAGTTATCTCAAGATATATATACTTAAACGTAAAAAAAACCATAAAGACATGCATCACAAGCAAATGGAAAATGTCTATGGCATCCATGCAACACGAGAGACAACTTCATAATGTAAAAGAAACGGTAAGGATATGCGTTATCCATCCATGACAAAAGATCAACAGCAAATAAAAAAAAAACTAACGGAACAGCACTTTTATCGTGTCTTCTCATCCATTTTAGTTTTTTTGTCAATGAACATTGAGATTGATTATCCGTTTGGAAACTTTTGTCTTTCTTTGAAACTCATACTTAAAAAATATATATAATATACGTAAGGGCAATTTTCAAAGCAACTGACTGAGATATCAGTAAACAGAAAATCCAGAATGCGCACCTTTGATTGTCAACTCTTACTAACATTGATCGGAAGGAGGAACATGTACCAAAGGTAAATCAAAACCAATTAGGTAAAAAAAAGACCATTTTGTTTTATATTGGCCGAGTTCTGACCCGAGCAATACAGGAATTTCGGGATGTTTTGATTTTATTATATTGAATGACATGATTAATCCGAGTATGTTTTAGTTTCCATCTGAAGGACAATTTTTGGTATACAAACCATAAAAATGTGACCAAAAACGTTCATTTATACAAATATTTCAAACTGAAAAATGTCACATTCATTAACAGGTCTTTTGTAAGTAAACTTTCAATTAAGATTTCGCTTATCATGTTTGGGTACGGTAGCTATCATAAAATTATCCCAAACAAAAATTAACAAAAATACCGAACTCCAAGGAAAATGCAAATCGAAAATTTTTATTTTCAAATGGCAAATACAAAAGACTCTCTTTTATCAAACCTATCACTTTGTTGTGGTTGAACATACTTGTAAGTTATTAAATTCAGCAAGTATTCCCCATTCCAAACTAAAAAAACAAATTGAAAGAGTTGGTATTACTTTGATTCATCAAAAAGAATGGCGAACGTAGTATCTTGTCTTGGGGAGGGATAACTCCTACTTTGTAAAAAATCACTCTGATTCAAACAAAACATTCTCTGAAACTGACATTATCTAGATACTTCATTTCTTGATTGACAACATATTTGTTAGGTTTGGAGGACACGTTTTTCAACAGAATATCGGAATTCCAATAGGAACCAATTGTGCTCCTCTTCTTGCCGACTTGTTTCTTTCTGATGATGAGGCTGACTTCATACAGACATTTCTTATGAAGAAAGATGAGAACTTAGCAATATCCTTTAACTTTAAGTTCCGCTATATAGATGACGTTCTCTCACTAAATAAATACAAAATTTGGTGACATCGAACTTGAGATAAAGGGTACTAAAGACACAGCTAAGTCTGCCTCATATCCTGACTTACATCTAGAAATTGACAATGAAGGTCGGTTGAAAACAAAACTTTACAACACAAGAGATGATTTCAGCTTCCTTATTGTGAAATTTCTATTTCTATGTAGCAACATTTAAGCAGCGCCTGCATACGGAGTATATATCTCAATTGATACAATATGTCCGAGCTTATCTTTCCTATCAAGATTTCCTTGATAGAGGATTGTTACTCACAAGGAAGCTATTAAACCAAGAGTTCCAAATGGTGAAGTTGAAATCATCACTTTGTAAACTTTATGGACGCCATAATGAGTTTTTTGACCGTTATGGAAGAAACGTTTCACAGATGATATCGGATATGTTCTTTATATCGTAACTACAATACCCTTTCCTTTTCACGAATGTGACCTATCGAATTACACTATTCACCGGATTTGTAATAACATAAGCAACCTGACGAGTGCCAGATGTGGAGTAGGATCTGCTTACCCTTCCTGGAGCACCTGAGATCACCTAGTTTTTGCTGGGGTTCGTGTTGCTCAGTCTTTTTTTTTTTATGTTGTGTTTTTTCTGTACTATTATCTGTCTGTTTGTCTTTATTTTTATAGCCATGGCGTGTAATTGTGTAGGGCATCTGGCGCAATATTAGAAGGTGTATGGTGCTATTGTATATGGTGTATGGTGTTATTGGAATGGTGTAATGTGCGATCGGGAATGGTGTGAATGAATGGTGTATGACATTTGAAATTATGCAAAATATTGAAAAGAATTGATTTAAATTTTATATATTAATTTATATTACAATATCGTGATCAAAATTCATTTTTTTAAATAAATAAATAATTTTCAAGTCACACGTTTTTCTTTGAAATTAAATTGCATTATGATGTAATGTGTTAGGTGTATTGTGCAATGGTTTAAGGTGTACGGCGTAATGATACTGGATGTATGGGGTAATGCTGTATGGTGTTATTGTGAGCTGTAATCCTTCCACAAACTGCAGTAGATTACAGCGCTTTTGTGAAAAGACTTCTAATATTTTTTGGAAAACTGAGCTTTTGATTTTGCTATTTGATTCCTGACTTTTCTTTTCTAATTGTCCTAGGAGTTCAGTATTTTTCTTAACCTTTTCCCGTTAAATTTCAAATGCTATAATTAGACGAAGAATGACACAATCTTAAACAATTCGAAAAAAAAGGCACAATTTGATAATCAACAATTGAGAAATAAAAATATTACTACATAAAACAACAGTATCTCTAGATTAGAGCGCCTGGTCTTAGTACAGATTTTATTATATGAAGGAAATGTGTGTTTATTTTTGTCGGCGTGTTCCAAAATTACCAAATATCACTAAACTTTTAAGATTGTACTAGACCATACCCGTGACATCGCGGATTTGTGACTAAATTTAAGTACCTACGACTTATTGTCAGCCCGTAGTTATATGAATTTGGAGAAATTGTATTGTCTTTTGAAAAAGTCAGAATGATTAGAAGGTGCACAGTTTTCTCTGCTTGTTAAATAGGGTTGTTTTTCAATCCATCCTGTTTTTCGTATTTCAACCAGAAACTACTTGCAGATATATGTTTTAGGGTTAATGATTAAATTAAGTATAATCAATCCCTGTACAAGGAAGAATTTCAGGTGTGAATTTTAATTTTTTATATAGCAAATCCCGTTTTTGTGATGCGCTTGTCAGAGGCAGAATGTACTAGATGAACTTACATTTAACCGGTACTTTTTGGAAACGCTAACGGAATCGACCTGAAGTTGTATATTATTAGTAATATTAATCACGTGGAAAGCAAATGGGCCTTGCATGGTGTGATTTTTAATCAACATAATTGTCCCATATTAATTGAATATAAAGTTGATGTTTTGTATTCGTCAGTTTTACGTCATGCCGAATAAATCGTTGAAACTTGTTATTTTAGTATAATAGATGCTTAAACACGATGGTTGCAGCATCTTTTCATAATTGTTTTGATTGTTTTACCTAGAGCGGCAATGTTTGGAGATCTCTTCATCTAATTTTATAGGTATTTGAAGAAAAAAAAGTTGATTTATGTAATTGACACACAAACTAATGAAAAAAACAGGTTGGTAATTTTTCATGTGAGAATTTTCAGAGGCAATTGCAGTCCTGAAAGTGTATCCCTAGTCTGAGGGCAATAGAAATTTATTATTTGTGATGGATTTTTTGTACTTCTTCAATTATAACTAATGTCTAAGCAATGGCTTAGATCTACATTGTTAAATGCAACTTCGGTTGAAAATCATGGTGGAAAAAAGTAAAATCACAAAAATACTGAACTCCGAGGGAATATTTAAAACGGCAAAATCAAATGATAACAACCATCAAACGAATGGACAATAACTGTTATATTCTTGACTTGGTACAGGCATTTTTAGATGTATAATGTTGCTGACCAGTGATGTCTCATAGCGCTTTGCAAGAAAATGGTACACACTATTAGCGGTTACCTGAACAAATTATTGTAGAATGAAAAGAAAAGTCGAGAAATAACATTTATTTATTGCCCTAGGTTACTGATTATTACTTATACAATGATGAGAGAATTTGTAAATAAATATTAAAGCATTTATATCAAATAATATATATCAAAAGGATAAACAAGTACAGCTAGTAGAATAAAAATATATGAATTCCTTATTGGTTTGTTTTTGGAAGTTGTAGCATTTAGTCTAACTAATGAGCAGTTTTTACGTGTATTACTCACACATGTAACAGATTCTAAGTGAAATAATGATAGTGCCAGTCTTCTCAACAGTACTGTTATATAGCACCAAGCACCATGCGATTTTTTTAAATGATTGTAGCACCGTGTGAATGATGTATATTTAAGAAATAACTGCAATATTGTTTTCTGTCTATGAAGAAATAACATAAAAATGTGATGTACAATGAATAACCTGCGTAGCGGCTTATTTAAAAGTGCACCCCATTTTGTATGTTATTTCGAATAGACAGAAAATATACTAAAGTCATTTTTTATAATTTAATTCAAAATTTCATTGTAAGCCGGAGTTAATCATAAAAAAAATGTTGATTACGTCACGGTCACATGGGAAAATTATTTATATGAGTGGATACACAAAACACTGTCAGCCAATCAAAAGACGCGTTATATCCAAAATTGAATTATTCAAATAGGTCGATGATGAAAACAATGTAGCAATAATAAACCATTATCAACTACTACAAAACACAAAATCGGGGTAAAAACTAAAAATGCATTAAATATTAGAGGAGAACAACGACACAACATTAAAATGTAACACACACAGCAACGGACTAAGCATTAGACAAAATTCGATGAGAATAACCAATATAACATCAAAACCAAATACATGAATTTGGGATAGAAAAGTACCGTGACACGTCTTATAGTAATGTGAATTCACACTCAAATATAGGAGAAAACAAACGACACAACGGAAACACAACGTAAAAATGTTACACACAAAGAAACGAACTATGATATAACAATGCAATTTTCCTGACTTGGTACAGGACATTTTTAAAGAAAAAAATGGTGGGTTGAACCTGGTTTTGTGGCATTGTTAAATATAACATTAAAATGACAACATAATAATACAGGACTACACTACAAATAAATAGTAGAACGTATTAGGCAAAGACACATATGAATAATAGATAACAAAAGGCATCAGGCTTAAAATTCAATACGTCAAAAACGCGCCTCGTCCACACAAGACTTATCAGTGACGCCAAGAAATTAAAATTCGAAAGTCAAAATAGGGGGTACAAAGTTGTACATCTCTGAGGATCAAAAGTTGGAAAAGGTTGTGTCAAATACGACTAGGGTTTTCTGCTTGTGATGAGAACATCCTTATTATATAGAACAGTATATGCTATTGCAAACAGTAAATTTTATCAAATGAATATAAAAGATTTACATGATAAAACTGACGTCTTAACTAATTACAGAAAACAAAACCCGAATACATAATACATTGAAGACCAACATAGAAAATAGACACACCCGACTCAGTCCAGGCCTGAATGCAAAAGGTCAACAATGACGTCACATACGAAGTGGTGAAAAGGCACGATATTACGTCACGCAGACATTTGAATTTCTGAAACAGCTCAAAAATGACGTCATATTTGAAAATTTATATCTAAAAATAAGATAGAAATAGGATTGATTTAAGATTATAATAGCATAATAAGTGTATTGTCTGTATAAAAGAAGTCGCATCTAAAAATGTTTTGTAAAATCAATTAGCAAAGCTTACTTTCAATGCAAAATTAATCACCCAGTTCATAAAACAAGTTATTTACACACTTTCGGAAAGATTATAGAACTTCCTTCAGAACACATCTCTTTCAGACGCTTTTTAAGTTCATAGAATAATGCTGGTCAACCATAGAATGCTTGGTATGACGTTACTTTGAAAATCATTTCGTATACCATGGAGCGACCTTATTGCTTGTAAGGTTCCTAGATAAAGGTAATCTAGATATGGACCGTGTCCTTTTCTGTTCTTCCATATGCATGAGCATAGTTACATATAATTTAGAATTGACAAACAGTGATTTTGAAGTACAATTTGTTTTTAAATTGTCTGTAAGACACAAATGATGCCTCCGCCTGACATTAAGAAATTATAAATTTAACACTATGTATAATGATCTTTCTTTTATTTTTAAACTGAATGTCGGCACTTGCAGTACTGAACGTCAAGCCACAAGGATTCAATTTTCAATAATAAAAATAAAGATTTGGTATGATTATAAATGAGACAACTCTCAACAAGAGACAAAATAACATAGAATCAAACAATAATAGCCCACTTGTACAGACTTTAAAAATGAGAAAAACTCATACCACATTCTGCTTCAAAAGGCTCTGAATTGACAAATATAAAACAATTTAGACGAATTGAATAACGGAGCCCCATTTTTATTTATATATAAATTGAGATGGAAATAAAGTCCAACTATCTATATTTGTAACTTAAAGTGCTTAAAAATACTTAGTTATAATACCTTTTTTTAAATATTTGAAATTTTTTTTTAATCCTATAGACATCACACTTCAATCATGTCAAAAAAAACATAAAAATATTACAACTAAAGCATTAAAAACTGACAAAGGATATGGCCGAACAATACACGATCTCTTTTAGCAGTTAGTATCAAAAATTCCAGCAAGTCCAAATGGCTGACCTTTGGAGAATACTCGCATAAAAACTGAATCCCATGGACATGCACTCTTTAAATAAGTGATGAAACATCTTACAAAATATAAAAGTTGTAGCTCACAAACTGTATGAGATAGGCGGCTTTTTCATATTGTGTATATCTGGCCGGACAAAAAACAGACTGATGTACAGGAGTATATTAATATGCCCCCACGATATTTTTTTGTCGTAGTGGTATTAACAACAGAAACACGGAAATATGTTAATGATAGGGCAATAACTTCAATAAAACACAGACTAACGAATTAGGTTGTGCTAACTTATTAGTAAGTCTTGTCTCGTTGATAAGTTTTGTTATTTAAAAATTATATTTATCTACTATAGTTTTCAATATGATAGGCAAACACGCAAAAACAATTATTTTTGTTTGAAGTTCCTTATCTGAAAGGTAACGATGATAGAAGTGTAAGCCTCCCCCTCCAAAAAAAAGGCCAGTTTCTATTTACTTAAAATATGATAAAATAAAACCATTACTTATTCCCCAATGATAATATAGGGGAATATATATATACAAGTCATAATCAATATTAGCATAGGAATGTTAAATGTATTTTAAAGAACAAAATAAAATTCGCAGTCAAATACTTTTTCACATATTTTCACATCTTGCTGAAACTCCAAGTCATTTCATTAAACATATAGTAATATGATAACATTATAAGGAATTGTATACTTGTTAAGCAAAATGAATGCTATACGTAACTTTAACGCAAAAAATGAACCAAAATTATAATAAAAGAAGAATTTGTTTCAGGACACTAATGCCTATTCTCAATGTCACTTAAAATATTGTTAAGAGCATTTGATGTCGCTACCAGTTTTAAATGAGGCAAACTAAAGTAAGAGTGCAGAAATGAAAATATTTGCAATTTACCAAGAAAATTTGAAGAGTTATAAAGGAGCTCAACTCTAGAACGGTGAATGACTCTTTGTCCAAATTCGAACTCTGTTTGTAAATTTGTGTGTTCTGCATTGTATATGAGTTTCAAAAAATTTGGAGGAGAAAAATTTAAATTAAAGTCAACAAACAAAAATGAGACGAGCAGTATGACGGACGGACGGACGGGAAAAGAACGGAAGGAAGAATGGTAAAGGGTAATACTTAATGATCCCTTCGCGTAGATGCTGAAACATACCACGGGAGATTTTAAAAGATTGCCAAAAGAGCAACTATCTATTGGAATGCATATGATAAGGATTTAAGCAATTACAGTCCACCATTAGTGTTTATAAAATTAAAACAGTATTTTTGCTGCTTTATTGTTTTCCCTCGACTCTGCATATTAATGGTTTAATTCAAAATAAATACAGCCTTTAGTTATTTTATATATATACAACACCTGTACAAAAAGTCGTAGTTGAACGTATATTTAGAACTTCATTCCTCAATATTCAATAATGTGTTCACTATATTTTTAATAACGTTCTAGTGGAAAATGATAAATCAAAGAAGAATTAACACTTCAATGATGTGAAGCGAAATTATATTTAAAAAAGGCAGTGCTTCTTGAAGTCTTTCATGGTTTACCCTTAGTAGCAATACCAGCTGGAAAGCCGTATCCGGACGTAGTAGTACGTCCGTATACTAAGAGTCCAAATGGTATTTCATTTTGTTGTTTAATTTCGTGTAGACCGACACTTAGTTCTACGCGAGGACAGAGTATGGTGTAGAATCAAATGTTATATTTGAAGTTCCATTATAATTAAAAATCTCTTCATCATCTAAACATAATCCCGCCATCGCGTACGACTGAATAATGATAGTGATGTAAAAATGATGAGGTGGATAGACAGGTTGATAGTCATTCATAACTGAAAACTTGTAACTGCTTTTGAATTGTTCAATACTTGGAAGTGTGACCATAAAAGCATCATTACGAGTAGACGCGCCATTGCAGTATAGCTGAACTTGAACTGGTGCCGATGATCGTAAAATATATATGACATAGTTTTTGTATTCTTTGAAGCCACGTGTAATGTTTATATAATCCACTAAACTGCTGTCGTACGTACGTACACGAGTTTGTTCTTTTGCAAATATTCTAAAATTGCACTGTGAATCATACAACTTTGGAACGATGAAATCGCAGCCTAGTTTTTCATTTGGTAAGATCATTTCCTCCATATGATTTCCATATCCGTTCCGTAGATTACTAGTACGGACACCAGACATAACAGCAACCGGACTTGATGCAGTTATTAATGTTCCACTCAAATCATAATCATGAGACAAATAAAACGTATCAAACCGTGCCAAATGTATGTGAAGTGTGTCATCATTTCCATAGCGGCTAGCTTTGTAGTTTTAAAGGATAAATAAATATGATGATTATTAGATCTGGGTTTCTGGCTGAAATTAATTTCCTCTCTTCAGTGTCTGTGGAAAAAAACATTTAATTTAATGTATGGTAAATAAACTAAGTAAGCAGTGTTTTTGTTTTTACTTGCTGTCGTCAAATCTTATGTATTTTCTATTCGTTTTATAAAGAGCAGATGTATCCTACTCTTACGCTTTATAGGTTTATTCTTATCAAAATAAGAATATGTGGTATGACAGCCATTAAGACATCTCTCCATTAGAGACAACATGAGGTTGAAGAAGCTATAGACCTTCAACAATGATTTTTGTTATTCATTTTGCACCTATTGCCAGCTTTTTTTATACCTTTCTTTCGTTATTTTTCTAAGGAATGTGAGAGACAAGGACTGCTTGCACACTGGCGTCGTGTTGTGACAGTCGGAATCATGCTATAGACTTTAATAACGCTAGTGCATGAAGGACTCAGTCCCATACATGGTATCATAAATTATTCAAAGATGTTGCAGATACTTTCTACAGCGTCCTCACAAGCCTTTGTAAGGATTTTTTTTAAATGTGTAAAATGAGCATTATAGAAATCTCAAAACAACATAACACAATTTAAACCGATTTCATCCAAATATTCTATGCATAGGGGTCAGTTGGATTAAGTCGAGAGGTGTGCAGACCCTGATGGTTCATTTTGCTGGATTGGACATTACGTTGACCACTTATCAAAATTTTACTGTGTTTGCCCACTGAAACTTATATATGCCATTGACGTCGCACATAATCTGAAAGAACACGTATTTGTTGTCATCGGTCAAACGTTCATTTTACAATATGACAATGGCAGTGAATTCTGCTATGATACTATAAGAGAAAAAATTAAGATTAGGCTTGGTGGAAATATCATGATTAAAACTTGTAGGCCTAGTCAAACTCGTACTCAAGGTCTTATAGAGCAAGTGCATGATTCGTTATGTTCATGGCGATCATTTTTTTTTAGCTGACATGGAAAACACAAACTTTATACTAGGTACCTTGAACACCATTTTCGTCAAGTGTGGTTAAAATAAGTTAAGGAATTCGGAAAAGAGATTTGCAAAAATTTACGATTACGTACGACAACAAAATGACCACCACGTGGTGGCAATAGCTCAAGACTTAGATAAGAAACTTAATGACGAAAATCTAAAGAATCCTTTAGATATCTTTTTCTCCTTTGACAACTTAATAAGGATATTTATCTTCACATTCATTGATGAAGTATATACCATTGCTACAAGTTTCATCAATAATTGGTATTTACAAATGGGTCTCCTGGTTTATTTTTAACTGTATCTATTTGAATTGCACATGTTTTTACTCTTCACTGAGAAAACAAGATCATTAATAAAACAAATATTAATTTTTAAAAGAAACCAGTGCACTGGCTTAACTGTTGCACGTTTGTATTAGAGAATTAAACTGACTTTGTCTTTCTTTCTTAAACCTGCAAACATTGAAATTCTCAACATGTCATTTTTACAATCTGTTTATACATTTGGAGAATAATGCAACGTTAATTCCATGGAAAAGACATACACACAGACGGACAGGAATAAAAGAAAGTACTTACTCCTTCAAATAGGATCCAATGTTGAACTACAATTTATAAAAGCAAATAAGTTTGTTCAAGAAACTTTGCACTTTTTTGGTTTTATAAATATTTTGTTATGAGCGTCACTGATGAGTTTTATGTAGACGAAACGCGCTTCTGACGTACTAAGTTATAATACTGGTACCTGTGGTACCTATGATCAGTAAATTGCTACATTTTCGACCCAATTTATCTCTTAAAATACGAAAAGTATATTTAGATAAGACATTTGAGTTGACCGGATGAAAAAAAGCATGTTTGCAAACTTTCGTAAAATATTCACCGTGGGATCAAAACAATACCTTGTGCCTTAAACACGATAAAAGAGGTTCGAAATATAACAGAGGGACAGTCAAACTTATAGATCGATAATAAACTGACAACGCCATGGTTAAAAATGAAAAAGACAAACAGACAAATAGTACACATGACACAACATAGAAATCGTATGACCAAACCACACGTACCCAAAAAAAAACTGGGAGTGACCTTAGGTGTTCCGGAAAGGTAAGCAGAATATGCTCCACATGTGACCCCCGTCGTGTTGCTCATGATATTACAAACCCGGTAAATAGTATAATTCGGTAGGTCACATTTATGGAAAGGGAAGGGGATTGTAATTACGACGTAAGGAAAATATCCGATATCAACATTGAAACGGTTATGCGATGACGGTCAACCGACTCGTGATGACGTTCGTAAAATTTACGAAGGGATTATTTCAACTTTTCAATTTGGAACTCTTGGTTTTATAGCTTCCTTGTGAGCAGTAACCTCTTATCAAGGAAATCGTGATAGGAAGTACAAGCACGGGAATATCGTATAAATCGATATATACCTCGCATGCCGGCGCTGCTGGAATGTTGCTACACATGTACTTAGAAATGGAAAGTTCACAATTGACAGAGATTACAAAAATGTTATATCTCCCTTGGTTTTATTTTTAAATCAATTGGAGCAAAATGCTTATAATGAATCCAAATCAATTTCAAGGGCAGCACTAGTGGTAACCTAATAGGAAATATAAATATTAAATGGAAGATTGTATGTCAAAACTGCACCGATAATAACATGAATAATGCGGAGTTTTCTCCCTGCTTGTCTTTTCACTAATGGGGATTCTACTTCCTTATTGTGATCACAGTTAAGAAATACAAGTTTCTGAATAATCCAAAAGTGATTCATTTTGGTCCTTACGCGCACAGAAATAGATATACATATCTCACCTCCTATACATTTTTGGGAAAATGATTGGTTAAAAGCGTCCGCGTGAAGACCGTGTATATTCCATATAAGTTTAGTAGGAAGGCGAGGACTATTTCGATACACGGTCAGTAATTGAGTTACGACTTTGGCACTTTTTGATTATCTAAATGTATTGAAAGTTCTGTTCAATATTGTTATATAAAGGTTGTTGATATTAAATTGTTATTGTTGACATTAGTTTTTGGTGAAGACTATATGGAATTCACTGACCCCATATATATCGTATTAGGTCACTAACACGCTATGTAACTTATAATCTCTAGTGCATTAATTTTTTTATAATCGTTAAAGCTATCATGGACATAACTCGTATGTGTTGTTTTGAGACGAGACAGCTCATTTGATAGCATGTATACGACCTCCCCGTCATTATTTTTGGATGAGGTAAATTGTTATAGCAGGCAATAAATCGCGTTGAGATATACAATTGAATATCAATTTTCTTATTTAAAATTAATAAAACTAGATTTTCATTGTCGCAACTTATTTCTCAACATACAATTAAACACGTGTGACTAAATCTAAAATATGTCAAGCAATTACTGACAATCGAATTTTTTCCAACCTTTTAAGGTGGCGTCAAATACCAGCGTGAATGGTTTCGACCTAAATATAAGAAAAACAGTCACCTACTGTATGACATCAAATAACGAAGATGTTTCAAGAATTTCAAAGCGTCTAATTAATACTTTTAATGCAATTAAAACGAAATGTTGAAGATGTATCGAAATCAACAACAAAGGGCTTTTCTAGTTTTAATTCGGTGTTTTCCCCATATAAATTTTTCTTCGAATTAAATCTTTAAATTATTCAATAAATCGAAAATGAAACAATTAGTAAAACTAACGAACACAATTTATCTCTTTTTTTTCCTCAAAAGCATCAGGCATATAACTGTTATGTGTTGTTTGAGACGACGTAGTTTGTTTAATAGCCTGTATTTGACCTCAATGTTATTGATTCAGAAAATGGTAAATTTATATAGCAGACAATGGATGAGGGTCTGGATCGGGGGGGGGGGGGGGGCTGTTATTCTGTGAACATTTAATTTTCACCCCTTTTTCTCTAATCTTCAAAAAATTACCCCTTTTTTCTCTAATCTTCAAAAAATTGGACCACACATTTCTCTAATCTTCATTTTTGTTGCCCGTTATTCTCTAATCTGAATTTTTTAAGGGCATTATTCTTTAATCATTTAACCCCATCCATACCCTCATGGATTACGTCAAGAACTACAATTGTTTATTATATTTCTTTTAAAAAAACAATGAAAATTAATTTACGTCGTCTCCACTTTTTCTCGACATAAGGCTAAACACGTGTCAATCGGTCGTCAAAATAACCAACGTGATTTCAAACTGAAATGAATTAAGGTATGTCAAACAATTACTGACAATAGAATTTTGACCATTTTTTTTTAAGAAGGAGTAAAATACAGGCAGTAGTAGATGTTCAATTACCATATGTTGATGAAGTAGAAACATAATGATGAACCACACAATTTGTAGGGATCGCATGATCTTTATAAGAAGCAAGACCGGGTACGTCGGCATGATGAGTGTTGCCTTCTATGCGTATATTAATAGATGTTATAATCGGGGATAGGAAAACATCTGTAAAACTAAAGATTTAAGAACTATTATAGCATCTAAGATCTAAGACTGAGAAAACATTTCGCTATTGAGGTAAGAATGAGAATATAATTGCATTCACTTATATTCATCCAGATAAAATACCTTTTAATGAAAGTTTTTGAGAGTGTGTATCTTTTTAGCATATTTGTTGCAATTCTGACGAAGTAATAACTACTGCATGGCCATAGGCGGGCGGTTACATTAGCTTTCTTAAGGTGGTATGGGTGTCTTCCTCCATCTTGGATTGTAAAAACAGAGAATCAAAGGTCCAGATTTTCCATCAAGTTAGCAAAATTTTATGCAGAAATGCAAATGTTTAATGTGCATTTTCATTTAAAAGTACCAATTTATAAGAATTTAACTTCTAAATATTGATATTTTTGCAAATGTTATTTATTTTTGGTTGTTTTTATTTTTTTTTTAATTGTCATTTTAAGGGGAGGTAACTCTAAAAAAGTGCATTTTCTGAAGGATTCTGTATGGAATTTTCCTATTTTGTATTTTAGCCGGAAAAAACGTACGGTGACCCTATATTTTCTTTTGATATTCTCAAAGCAGTGTCTGAAAGCTATCTTTTCCTGAAGTATTTAACAATTCTATCATTTTGTTTAGTTTCTAATCACAAAATGGTGTTTTTTCCTGTATAATCCATACAAAATGTGTCATTTCGTCCCGTCCTGTAGCTTGAGAAAATGCGCGGTGACCTTTCATTTTTATTATATTTTTCAACATGTATCAATAGATACAACGTTTTGGCAAAGTATGAACAAATTCTATCATTTTTATTTTAGACTCCCATACCACCTTAAGTGAAGCAAAGTTGATTCAAATTCAATCAACATATGACAAACGTTATAGAAAGTGTTTGCTATAAATTGTAACACATTTAAATAAAGATATTCGATGTATTGGTGATAGTCAATTGAAAAAATCTGGTCAATAGTCATACATCATGTACATATGTGTCCCTGGTTGAAAAAACACAATATATTTCAAGAGGGTAACAAGACAAATCGGCACCCAGACAAATCGGCACCCAAGTCCGAAGACATTTCGGCATCCATTTTGGACATTTCGGTATCCGCACAAATCGGCACCAAGACAATCCGGCACCTCGTTTTTAAAAATAAATTTATTATCAAAAATTAAAGAATTGTTGCATAGATATTATAATTTGTATATAAAATATGCATTACAAAAAGAATAATCATCATTTAATTAAGCTCTTGAAGATTATGTACGAATAAACATAATTTAATTAAATCATAATTGATTGTTAGATATGTTGTTGATAGTTGTTGTTTGAATAAACATTATTAAATTGAATCATAATTAAATCATAATTAATTGTAGTTATGCATCAATCAGTATGTTATGTTTAAATCTAACAATTCCTCAATAGAGATCAAAAGTGTATAGCTTGTGTTTGCAGCTTGTGTTTTCGTTTGATCCTTACATCTGTTAAGACAACACAATACTTGAAAACAATATTTTATTGTTTTAATATTAAAAGCCTTAAACATAACAGCGTGTGCAAGCCATAATGAGTAAATACCTAGAAAGGTATATAAAGGTCAACACTTCTGGGATACAACATGATTTAAATAGTATTTATAAATGGTGTAATACTTGGGGATTCAATTTATCTACCAATAAAACAGTGTGTATTATATTTAATAGAAAAAAGAATATTCCTGGTCTCACATTTAAATTTGGAAACAATATATTGCAAATAGTTAAAGAAGTAAAATTTTTAGGGATTATATTTGATTGCAAATTAACTTGGAATAAACACATTCAGTACATTCATACTAGATGCACAAAAGTGTTGATCTGTATGAGGGTAATATCAGGGACCAAATGGGGTGCTAACAGTCACACACTACGAAATATATATGTAGCGTTAATAAGATCCAAAATAGATTATGGATGTCAAATCTATAATACGGCGTCGTATTCGACAAAAAAGATCCTAGATAGTTTACAAACGCAGGCCTTACGTACTTGTACAGGTGTCATTAAAGGGGCTTCACTAGCAAGTTTACAGGCCGAAATGGGTGACCCTCCATACGAGGACAGAAGAAAATCATTAATTACAAAAGCATATTTAAATATTATGAGTTTTGATGATCTCCATCCAGCTAAAATAAGTTTACAAAACGATTTTGACTATCAATACTATCAAAACCGTATTAAACCGAAACAAAAACCATTCTATTGTGTAGCACAAGAGGTTATACAAACATTTGATATTGATACTAAAGTTATATATAAACAGAATGAACGCCCACAGCCTCCGTGGCACTTACTGAAACCAAATGTTAGCACCCAGTTACACAACATTATAACAAAAAAGGACCTCCCACATCTTATTAAAAGCGAGGGCGATATCCTCATTGATACTAATTATAACAATTATATAAAAATATATACTGACGGATCCAAAGAACCAGATAGTGGAAAAAGTAGCTGTGCTTATGTTATACCGGAATTCAAAATAAAAAAAGGGTACAGACTTCAAAATAATTTGTCAGTATTTACATGTGAACTTATGGCAATATTCCTTGCACTCAACTGGATACAAGATGTCCAACCATTAAATGTGGTAATATTTGTTGATTCATTATCAGCCTTACAGGCAATACAGGGACCTCTATCAAAGGTCAATAACCTAATTATCTATGATATATACTATAGTATAACTACGCTACTAAAAGCAGGTATAAATGTCGTGCTTGAATGGATTCCTAGCCATGTAGGTATCTGGGGAAATGAGTTAGCTGATATGCAAGCAAAACATGCTTTAAATTATGAACTTATATATGCCAAAACCACACTATATAAAGAAGATATTAAAACTGTATGTACAAATATACTTAAAACTATGTGGCAAACTAGCTGGGATTCCAACAAAAAGGGTAGACACTTGTACGAAATAAAGAAAAAAATATCATTTAAGGTGTCCTTACCAAAAATGATAAGGCGCAAAGAAACTATAATGTATAGACTGAGAACTGGATATGCTAAACTAAATAAACATCTATTCAAAATAGGAGTTAAAAATTCTGAGATGTGTGAAAATTGCAGTAGAGCACCTGAAACAGTAAAACACTTTCTGCTAGAGTGCGCTACATATAGCGATAACAGAAATGTCATGCTCCAAGAGTTGATAACTCAAGGAGTTACTAATTTTTCGATGCAAAGTTTGCTTAGTGAAAAAGCACAATCAGTCCTACCCATTATTAATTTTATCTATGCTACAAAAGGGGATATATAAACATATGACATTTGTATTTAACAATGAGTAAATTGCAATTAAATTCTGAAAAGAAAGAAAGAAAACAAAAGAAAAAAAAATTCAACATGACTAGGTAGGGTTACATAAGTACAGATAATTTTCTGTAAATCGCAGTCCACATAAGCTATAAAATGCAAAGACAAATATATATATTTATACATATTCATTAAAGGATTATACCCGTATTAAATTTAAAAAACTGGAATAAGAATAAGAAGAAAAAACAGGTTAGAAAATACATATGTAAACACAAAACTTACCCAACTTCTTCAAGCAAACCAATACCACACCACACACACGTGTTACAACAATAGTATATCCACACACAAGGACGTGATTTATGAACCAAACACCCAATCAAACACACCCACTTTTTCTTTGTTTGATTACATAAGTAAACAACAACACTACAAGATCAATTAAATAGCTCAACTGAGAAATAAACAAACACAGAAAGGGTAGACGATACATGAACATACTGTTGTTGGTTTTTTTTTTTTTTTTTTTTTTTACACACATATACATGCATTTCATCGTTAGGAATTAATCCAGCACAAATAATATAATGTAAAGCTTGAAGTACTAATATTCAGGTTGAGAATCTCAAATGATACCATCCAACATATAGTTAGAAGAATAAGTGTCGTTACGAACTTATAAAATAGCAAAATATTTTTTTTTAAGCATATCGGTAGTACTAGAAAAGTACCCTTAGCATTAAAGATTAAAAACCAACAAACAAAATTTCTCTACTCAGTATTCAATTAAGAGGCTAAAGATTTAACTTACAAACAAATTCATTTAAAAAGTCGTATGCATTACTTGTAGACATGTAGATTAGCGGTGCCAACCAGTGGTCGCCCCCAGACATGGTAGTCGTGACATACAGGGCATGAAATTATGTTAAGTTTAATCTAGCTTGACATGTACGGAGCTAAAAAAAAACAGTGGAGTCAGCGCATAGTACATCGATTGTACTGAAATGACAAAAAAAGCCCGTACAATTCAAACTGTTACCCTTGTAATTAATTTAGAAGTAAAATGTCCCGTTTTTTTATAATAAGAAATAGTTTCATTTATTTAATTATTTCCATTTTATTTTTTTATTCTATCTACAAAATTTGGATTTTTAGGGGGGGTATATCATGAAACAGTTATTGCATTTCAGGAGTTAGACATGGGCTTGTTTTCTGCCTGCCTGATCATCAGTCAGAGCACACGACGATGCCTTTTTCCAGGTTGCAATTAACCTACACTATCATGGTTTGTATCTTCCGTGGGATAGTGATGTTAGGGATCGAAACGGTATTTGGAAGGCCATATAAAAAGCACCCTCATTTTTAGAGAAAGTACCCTCCAAAAGTGTATAATATATTCTTATGATGTATTATTAATATTAACCGGACTTGTTTGTAACACCTTTTTCGAGTATTGTATGTGTTTTGTCACTTTTGTATATTGTGTTTGCAATTTACATGTATCCCTCAGTGTGTCACTTTTTGCATTAAACTGATAAAGTATAATATATTATATAGTTCCTGTGTATTGACAGTTATCTATTGCCACGAGCCAGAACGACCTAATTAACATATAATAACTAATTGGATTAGTAGCCAGATAATTAAATTAACCTGATTGGGAATGTTTAACTGATTGGTAATTTTTAACTTTGAATATATTACATATAACGATATGAAATAAAGTACAATTTACAATATATATATATAAAATATGTAGTTTGATTGACGAAGATTTTGTGTTTTAGGTGTTCCAAGAGATCAGTACAGACAGGCTGTAAAAGACCATGCTCAGCTAGAGTGGAAGTGTGTCACATGCACTGAGGTAAAACTTTTCTCATAAAAATTACAAATATATTTTTTTTAACATTATATTTTTATCAACATAAACATCAACATAAACATCAACCAAACAATGTTAGATCTGTAACTTTGCTTTTGCATATAATTACTTATTACAACGTTCATAAGTATTAGTATTAATGAAGATGTGGTATTATTGCCAATGAGACATCTATCCACAAAAGACCAAAATGACACAAACATTAACAACTATAGGTAACCGTACGGCCTTCAACAATGAACAAAGCCCATACCGCATAGTCAGCTATAAAAGGCCCCGATAAGACAATGTAAAACAATTCAAACGAGAAAACTAGCGGCCTTATTTAGGTAAAAAATGACTTGGTACAGGCACATACATAAATAATGTGTTAAATATATGATTATATAAATTTATGTTACGATATTCTGATTTTCAATTCATATTTATAATTAATTCATGTACAAGTATTCAATGATGTGTTTTATTGCAGATTATTGATGAAGACCCTTCGATAGTTATAGACCGTTCATTTGACATCCCTGAGCAAGTACAAGAAGATTCCATAGCAGAGGAGTCTATAGGTGACATCCCAGAAGATGACCCAACAGTCCACTACCAAACCATTGAAGAAGGCAGCAACCGGGGCAAACGTAAACTGTGCGACTCAGACGGCTTCAACTACACAGTTAAGGTATATATTTATTTATATTATTAAATTATGAAACATCAGATAATTTTAACATAAAATTAAATGTGGAGGTGAGGTATGGTTACCAATGAGACACTATAGGCCAAATAGCATAACAACTGTGGGTCATTTTACGGCCTTCAACAATTAGCATATCCTATACTGCATAGTCGGCTATAAGAGATTAGCACCAAATCACACATTTATACAATATCAAAATTTTATACAATAGCAAATTGATATAAAACACTGCAAGTATAATTTTTATTAGATATATACACATTTATATATAGTCGGCTGTAAGAGAGTATCTGCTATTATTAACTTTTACAATTATAAAAAAGACCTATATATTTTTATTTTTGATTGCAGAAACAGAAGAATGACCACATCCTCTGGTAACGATTTTACGGTTCTGATCCTGCCTGGAATTAAACGTAAATGATTTTTTTTTTACTCAATACTTAAATGTGGACAAATCATGTACAAATTTGAAAAAAACATTCAGTTAAAAATATTCTTTTTACATTTTCAGTCCGCCTACAACAAGAAGGATGCAGTATACACATAATTGAGACAGGTGATGGCCTTACCGTTCCTCCCACCAGAGCATTGACATAGACTACTGGTGTGTTTTCATGTCCTCCATCCGTACCAACAATGATGTCGAGGGGTGGCATAACAGTGTCAACACCAGAGTATGCACCAGAGGACCAGTGCCTTTCTATTCCTTGGTTACCGAACTGTTTAAGGAAGCGTCCGATATTCCTCTACAGCTGAAGTTAGTGTCTGAAGGCAAGCTCCAAAGGTACCAGCGCAAACAGAGTAGACAGACCCAGGGCCGTCTTTTTGCTTTGTGGGACGAGTATTGCAACAACAGCATCTCCTCGTCTAGACTCCTTAAGGAGTGTGCCAGTGTTTACGGACCACCACCAAAGTGACTTTGAGTGTTAAGACTTATAGTGCTTGTATATATGTTGTGTTATGATTTCAGTATTTAACCTTTGTGTTCATACCTATAGTATGCTTTTGACCTAGTTTATCATGTTTATTACAACCATGAACCATGCTTTTAGTGCTTCATTTTGTGCTGTGTATTATGTGTTGTATTGTTAAAAATGTTTTGTATGTCGGTTAAAAATATACTTTGCAGACTCTAAATACAGCTTATTTATTATTATTTATTATTTATTATTTATTACATTTATTACATGTATGCATAAACTGTTGAATATAATATATAATAGATATAATAAATAAATATTATTAATATTCTACATGTGTTTTATTGATTTTGGATACAATGGTAACAGAATTATGGATTACATTAAAACTAGTACATGCACATCCCAAGTACATGTGTGGTGAAATCTATAAAGTCAGAAAAAAGAATTCACACAAATAATACACCTATCAAAATGACTAAGCTGCAGTACAGTCCTGTGCACAAACAAATAACTAAAAGGAATATACCACTTAATAAGATAATAAGATACATATTCAAAGATTTGTCTGGGTGCCGAACAAATAACTAAAAGGGATAAACCACTTAATAAGATACATATTCAAAGAAACAATGTACAATATTGACAATAATGTTATAAATAGTGCAGGAGACAAATACATAACACTCAAACATAATTTTTGGTTCACTATATATAGATCAAAGATAAATAATTTATAAGGTGCCGATTTGTCTATGTGAGGTGCCGATTTGTCTAAGTGCCGATTTGTCTGTGTGCCGATTTGTCTTTCACGGGTGCCGATTTGTCTTTGGTAGGTGCCGATTTGTCCGGGTACCGATTTGTCTGGGTGCCGAACTGTCTAGAATTCAAGAGACATTGAAATATATGTTTTAATGTCCCTAAAATGTTATATCGAAATTCAAAATGAACTTGAAGTATTTAGTTAAAATAAAAGTATACCCCCACCTACATGTATGCCAAGTTCAGAATTAGATTTAAAAAAGCATGAACTACTCGATATAAAAGAGTGGCTTTATAAGATAAAGGTTCGGTCAAAAATTTCAATACATTCTGATATTGGGTTAAAGAGAAATTTTGGAACCGGTGTTTCTCTTTGATCAAGCAAAACTAAAAAAAAAGACCTTAACTTAACACGTTCAATTATCACCAGACCAGTAGTCACCACTTTTTGTACTGACATGAATTATCATTGATATGGTTACACTTATGAATTAACTGTTTACTAAATTTTGAACTTTTGAAATACTAAGGCATTTCTACCTCAGGCATAGATTACCTTAGCTGAATTTGGCAAAACTTTTAGGAGTTTTGGTCCTCAATGCTCTTCAACTTCTTACTTCATTTGGCCTTTTTAACTTTTTTGGATTCGAGTGTCACTGGTGAGTCTTTTGTAGACGAAACGCGCGTCTGGCGTATATACAAAATTTAGTACTGGTTTCTATGATGAGTTTATTTACAACCACTGGGTTTACTAAATTTTAAGAATTAATTTGAACTGTATGATATTATTTTTGTAAGCTTATTTGAATGTGTTTATAAAGCATTCTTCACAATCATGAAAAATCAAGGCTATACGTGTTTTCATATATAAACATTAAAAACACGGATGTGCTCGTACAAAGATTTGACCTTCGTAGATGTAGTTCTGATCAGAATGAAAAATTATTTATAACAAAAGGTCATATTTTATATTATAAGAAGAACAAGATAAAAATTAAAATTGACAAATTCGCCTGTTACAAAAAGCCGCGTGCACACATTAGGGACCAGCTGAAGCCCGCATACGGGTGCTGGATTTTCTCGCTGTGTTGAAGGCACATTTGTGGATTTCGGGTTGTTGTCTCTTTGACACATTCTCGTTTTCATTCTCAATTTTACTTTCCGACAATTTCATCAATTCAAAAAGAAACTAATCATATTTGTTATATGTCATACCACGATTTACTACATTTGAAAATGCCTGTACTAAGTCAGGAATATGACAGTTGTTGTACACTCGTTTGATGTGTTTTATCATTTGATTTTGACATTTGTTTCGGGACTTTGCGTTTTGAAGTGTCCTCGGAGTTTAGTATTTTTGTGATTTTACTTACTATATCTGCAAAATACAATGATAGATATAAGTTTCGCTAAAGAGTGCCACTATTTATCTCATTGTTTATCTTATTTTTTTATCTTATTGTTTATCTTATTGTTTATCTTATTGTTTATCTTATTGTTTATCTTATTGTTTATCCCATTGTTTTTCTTACTATTATCTTATTTTTTTATATTATTGTTTATCTTATTGTTTATCTTATTAGGTCTTTCCACTTTTCTGTGGAAAGGCCTATTGTTTTTCTTCTGATTATTTTTTTTTTTCTTCCGCCTAATTTTGTTCTTGCGATAAACATTTGTTTCGCAATATGTCGCTTAGATATTTGGTATATGATATCGAACAGTTTATGCACTTTTGAAATTTACCCTGCGTAAACGAATACTTTTCTTTGTAGGAGTTATCTCCCCAAACACTGTTTTCCTTGTTAGCGCATCTCCTTCGCAACCGTAAAAGATTATGACAAATTTATTTTACAAAATTGCTCGTTATATCCTTCGCATGATTTGTCCTATTTTGACCGAAGCGATATGACCGCTCCATATGAGAGTTATTTCCCCTTATGCATCTGATATAAGTGATATGAATTTCTATCTTATAAATCATAAGTGATAGAGACCTAGGATCTTTTGATTTGAGGTCCTTGGTCCCAAAAAATGACAATTATGTCAAGGTCAAAGGTCAAGGTCATATTCTAATATTTGAATTTGGCTTATTTTCACTTATATCCAAAGACTGTATAAGATATCAACAAATTATTTTTACTAAATTGTTAGTTGCGACATGTCGTAAGATGTAAATTTTGATTGCAAGCGAACGTTGAATGTAAAAGGGAGTTTTCTCCCTTCTTGTATTTAAAAATACGCGTTTGGTGATATAACTCATTAACTAAATATAATAAAGACCTATGGTCTTTTGATTTGAGGTCCTTGGTTTATGACCTTGAAACTGATCTCAAGGTCATAGCTTAATTTGACGTTCTAGATTTTGACCTTTGCTTTTATTCTATATGTATACATGATAAAGATATACAACTTTTAGAAAAAGATATCAAACCATTTAACCTTGTAAAAAACAACCGGAAGTGACCTTTTGTAAACCGGAAATAGCTATTTTTTTGTACTTTTTAATATAAAAGTATATAGAACCAGATATTTTTGGAATCAGTGTCAAGTAAATATTCAAATATAATCGGAAGTAACATTTTTCAAACCGGAAGTAACAAATTGTCTCCCTTATTTAAAAAAAAATGTACGGAAACAATATATTTTTGGAATCAGCTTACTAGGAGCTATCATTTGACGATTGAAATGACATTTTAAACTTAGTTTCACAACTTTTCATATCAAAATACATTGTTTTGATGGAAAGACCTTCAATTGTTCTCTGAACAATTGGTTTTTAATTGTTTATATTATTGTTTATCTTATTGTTTATCTTACTATTATCTTATTTTTTTATATTATTGTTTATATCATTATGGTTTATATTATTGTTTATCTTATAGTTTATCTTATTGTTTATCTTACTATTATCTTATTTTTTTTATATATTATTAGGTCTTTCCACTTTTCTGTGGAAAGACCTATTGTTTTTCTTCTGATTATTTTTTTTTTTCTTCCGCCTAATTTTGTTCTTGCGATAAACATTTGTTTCGCAATATGTTGCTTAGATATTTTGTATATGATATCGAACAGTTTATGCGCTTTTGAAATTTACCCTGCGTAAACGAATACTTTTCTTTGTAGGAGTTATCTCCCCAAACACTGTTTTCCTTGTTATGGCATCTCCTTCGCAACTGTTAAAGATTATGACAAATTTATTTTACAAAATTGTTCGTTACATCCTCAGTAATTTTTGGCGTATTTGGATCGAAGCGATTTGAAGAAATTTTATAGGAGTTATCTATCTTTTCGGAATAAATTTGTCGGTATGTTTTTTTAACTCATAAACCGTTAACCGTATAACCCTGGAATGTTTTTATTTGAGTCCCCTGATTCCTAACTTAGAAAATTAGGTCAAGGTCAAAGGTCAAGGTCATATTTTAGATTTTCATATGTCTTTGATTTCCCTATAACTCTTGAACGGTTATAGATACAAAAAAATTAAGCAGTGAAAAATGCTTGGTACTTCAAGGGGCAACTTTTTTTTACATTATGACTATATTGATTTTACCATCATGTAAGGGACATAACTCCCATCGATGGTTTTTAAAAGGCCATTTTTAGGCAAAACTCTTAAACAAAAGGTCCTTGACCCATAGGGTCTTTTGCAATGACCTTGTGGAGCAATGACCTTGACGAAGGTTACAAGGTCAAAGGTCAAGGTCATCAAATTATGTGGTTTTGGCACTATTTAAACAGTTTTATGTGTGTTTGAATTTCAACCAACCAACCAACATACCAACCAACCAACCAACCAACCAACCAATCAATCAATCAATCAATCAATCAATCAATCAATCAATCAATCAATCATGATCATGATCAATCAACCAATAATGATCATGATCAATCAATCAATCATGTTTCCGTCTCATGTGTTTCTTATAGGGTTCAACCAACCAACCAACCAACCAATCAACCAATCAATCAATCAATAAATCATGATCATGATCAACCAATCATGTTTCCGTCTCATGTGTTTAATATAGGGTCCAAGATCTTCTTTGTGTCTTTTTCCGTGTTTCAATTGACCCTATCCAATGTGTTTAACCAACCAACCAACCAACCAACCAACCAACTAATCAATCAATCAATCAATCAATCAATCAATCAATCAATCAATCAATCAATCAATCAATCAATCAATCAATCAATCAATCAATCAATCAATCAATCAATCAATCATGATCAATCAATCATGTTTCCGTCTCATGTGTTTAATATAGGGTCCAAGATCTTCTTTGTTTCTTTTTCCGTGTTTCAATTGACCCTATCCAACGTGTTTAACCAACCAACCAACCAACCAACTAATCAATTAATCAATCAATCAACCAATCAATCAATCAATCATGATCATGATCAATCAATCATGTTTCCGTCTCATGTGTTTAATATAGGGTCCAAGATCTTCTTTGTTTCTTTTTCCGTGTTTCAATTGACCCTATCCAACGTGTTTAACCAACCAACCAACCAACCAACCAACCAACTAATCAATTAATCAATCAACTAATCAATCAATCATGATCATGATCAATCAATCATGTTTCCGTCTCATGTGTTTAATATAGGGTCCAAGATCTTCTTTGTTTCTTTTTCCGTGTTTCAATTGACCCTATCCAACGTGTTTAACCAACCAACCAATCAACCAACCAACCAACCAACTAACCAACTTATCAATCAATCAATCAATCAATCAATCAATCAATCTGTATGACTGTTTAATCATGACAGTTTATTGAAGGAACAAACTCTCAATTATTCAAGAAAAATTGAAATTTAATATTGTTCTTACGTCACTTCTGAAAAAAAATCCACATGTTCTCTGAAACTACAAGTACAATCGACCTCAAAATTTGCAGTCAGCAGGGCATACATGTACTAAACGTTTATAAAAAAACTTGGTGCAGATATCTCTCAAAGCTTTTCCTAGAGAAAAGAAATGGCAATGCCGTAAAAATAGCTTGCTAGGTCCGTAAATCTCAGTAAAAACCTACAATAAAATGTCCGCTCCGAGTTTGAAATACTAATCTGTGTTACAAACAGGTGCTGAAAAATGTACATTATCAGAAAATAATCAATAAATGTGTTTTAAAGTTACACCGGATCAATTAAATCCAAAACATGCACTACTTGTGAACTGTCATCAAAATGTCAATTTCCTACAATGACAAAAGAAATTACATTGTGTACATTCCATCTCTATAGATGTTGTCTGTTTAACGTCCCCACCTAAAAAGAAATAAAAAGACTATCTTTTCGTTATTATAAACCCGTGTCACGTGATGTGGCGCGCGCGCTGTACCTAAAATAAAAGAAAAACTTTCCAAACTAAACATGAAACTTCTCCGGTAACAATAATATAGACCCCATACAGAAACAAACAAACAAACAAACAAACAAACACCCCCCCAATTCAATTAATTTTACAGGGGGAAAGACCCCCTACAATTGCTTTTTTAAAGCAATTGATTTATATTTGTTTATATTATTGTTTATCTTATTGTGAATGTAATATATCTTACAGTTCAAACGTCATGTGACGATGGTTGGAAAAGGCATGCAAACAACTGTTACTACTTCAGTACTTCTGCTACAGATTGGACTGATTCCAAGGTAGTAAACTTTGTATATTTTGATTATTTACAAGCAACATTTTTCAAAGCAATGATTCTCGTATTTTCATGGGAAACAAAGATATGAAGGTTTAATGCACTTCTACCTTCTTAACTTCTTAGTTAAGTGATAATGGTACTTAAAATTTTTGGCTGCCATAATTTGTATAAGTAAGAAGTATAGTTATCAAAGGTACCAGGATTATAATTTAGTACGCCAGACGCGCGTTTCGTATACATAAGACTCATCGGTGACGCTCATATCAAAAGATTTGTAAAGCCAAACAAGTACAAAGTAGAAGAGCATTGAGGATCCAAAATTCCAAAAAGTTGTGCCAAATACTGCTAATTGTCAATGCTAATGACAGGGCTGCAGGATATCCAGTTCTTGAAAATCAATAATTCATTGTCATCACAGGTTTTCAAAAATGAACAAACACACAAACAAACAAACAAACAAACAAATAAACAAATACCTTATTGCCAATTTGGTTTCACCTAGCGACAGTGTTTTACAAAGGGATTCAAAAAGCGTAAACATATGTAAACTTAAGATGAATCAAAAAGCGTAAACATATGTAAACTTAAGATGAATCAAAAAGCGTAAACATATGTAAACTTAAGATGAATCAAAAAGCGTAAACATATGTAAACTTAAGATGAATCAAAATATTCTGCCATTTTCTGCTTTATTAATGAATATCAACGTTACTTTTAGATTGCAATAACGGTTATCAAAGGTACCAGGATTATAATTTAATACACCAGACGCGCGTTTCGTCTACATAAGACTCATCAGTGACGCTCAGATAAAAATAGTCTCGGGTCATGAGTTACTGACCGGTCTGATGGACGGACGGACGGATGGACACAAAGGGTCTAACCATTACATGGTTTTGCCTTTAGTGAGGCAGGTTCAAAATGAATTTCGGATTCTGAGTTACGTATTTTTTATAAAGATATCGGCAGTCATTTGGTAATGGACACGTTTTTTTACGGTGTCGATAACAGATCAGTAACGCATGACCCGAGACTATTTTGAAAAAAAAACGTGATCTGTGTGAAACCGCAAAAGTTATCAGTTTTGGATTTCGTTACCACAAATTACCTTAAACTTGTACAGAAATCTTTCAAATTTGAATTGCTTAAAAACTGTAATTATAATTATTCAGCTACAGACCAAATATAAAACCATTTCCATAAATAGAACAAATATTTTGAAGAAAGTTTTCTACCAGAGGTCTTTCGGTCTGATGGACCGACGGACGGATTGACAGAAAAGGTCGAACTATTACATGGTTTTGACTTCAGTGAGGCAGGTTCATAATGACTTTCGGATTCTGAGTTATGAAAATATTAGCAGTCATTCAATTATGGACACGTTTTTTTCACGGTTTCGATAACACAATTGTATGAACTGGGGAGCGCTCAACTACTCGAAGCATGATCAGTAACGCATGACCCGACACCGGTACAGTTTTCTTGAAATTGTACGGTTAAAATCACACAAAGTGTTTCATCAAATCTAATTTGTTGATTAAACATGTTAAAAGAGATAAAAGGTGCAGGCGAGAAATTGTTAAAAACATCACACTATAAAATTCAGTAAGGGAGCATTAACGGAAACACAGATGTTATTGTGAAAATGAAAAACATTAATAATTCAAAACACAGCGCTGCGGCGGGTAAAATCATTATATTGTGTAACTTGCTAATAGTATTTCCCGTTATTTTCAGGTACACCGATTGTTTAGAACTCTCTTAACGATTTTTTAACTGATTTTTCTATACTAAATGAGAGTAAGACACAATTTTGGAATTATAATATTAAAAGAAGAACTCTTGTTTCTAGAGAAACGCGTATGGTTCTCGGCCGGTTTTTTTTTGTGGGAGACAAAATAAATCATAACAGACATTCAGTATTGAAACGTTATACATGCAAGACAACAGATTGTTCCACAACCCAAGAATATGTAGAGGAAGTGTAGAAATTTAGATAGACTTATTACACACTATAGAAAAAACGTTGAACACGCCATCCGTGAATTAAGAAGAAGAAAAACAAAGTTATGGGTATTTTAGGTGATATCCAATACAGCGATAATAATATGACAAGCCTATTAGTCAGCACTTTTTGTGCTGACATGAATTATCATTGATATGGTTATATTGATAAATTAACTGTTTACAATTTTTTTTTATTGAAACACTAAGGCTTTTCTACCTCAGGCATAGATTACCTTAGCTGTATTTGGCAAAATTTTTAGGAATTTTGGTCCTCAATACTCTTCAGCTTCGTACTTTATTTGGCCTTTTTAACTTTTTTGGTTTGGAGCGTCACTGATGAGTCTTTTGTAGACGAAACGCGCGTCTGGTGTATTCACAAAAAAGATAGTCCTGGTATCTATGATGAGTTTATTTACGTTGCATTAGTGTGTCGTCGAAAAGATTTGTTATCATAATAAAAAAAAGTATTTGATTTTATTACATGTATGTATCTCTATTGTTGCGATATTAAGATGGTCGTTTGTTTTTAGTCAACTGTAATTGTAAGTCTAAGTTTAATCCTAAGTATATAGACCTAGTTTCCGCAAATGTCTAAAAGGATGTCATACAAGTGAAAGGTTTACCTAACTATAATACCAGGTCGAATCCACCTTTTTCAACATAAGATAATACCTACACTAAGTCAGGAATACGATGTAATATTGCAAAGGTCCTTTTACCGAATAAATCCAACAAATGCTACTAAATATGCCATCAACACCACCTTTCCGTAAATCCCTAAAGACCTAAAGATAAACACAAATTCTAATATGACGTGCTTTATTCGCTTTGTGAATAAACCCATGCTCTTAATCCAATAAAATTTGTTTGCACATGCGTATATTGACTACTGCAAAATAATGAAATGATCAAATTGGCATGCACTATCGCTCGGGCAAAAATAATCACGAATATAATGCCTACCCATATTAAAACACACAATAAAGTTTAGCTTGCATCCATTATTATGAATAAGTAATTCATCGACTTGTTTTGTCTGTTATGAATTAATCTTTTTATAAAGCTCCAGCAGTCAAATACAAAGTCATAAAATAAGATCTTATAGAGTACAATTGACTGATATATTAATTGTACACAAAACGAAAAAACCTTTAGCTATAATCTGACCATTGCCGTGGTTGTCAATTTATAAGTGGGTCGTTTATTTTCTTTATTTAAAGAGATGTTTCATTATACATATATATCATGTTTTTCTTTCAGAAAGAGTGTATGCAAATGAATAGTAGGCTTGCAGACGCATTATCAACTTGTGAGATCGATTTTTTTAAGACTAATACGGCAAAATATAAAAAAAGTACGTCTCTGTTTTCAAAATGTAACCTTTTTATTAAGGTTAATCAGGTGTCTTCTTTCATCTTGATTTGTAAAATAGCCGAACATAATCGGTCTATATATTTCATGAAATGGGTTATTTCGAGAAAAAAATTGAAGTTCAATTGTTACACTTTCTCAATTATATAAAACAAAACATGTGTTTCATCATATTTTACGACTCTTTCTTACAAATACAGAAGAATTATTTCTGTTTAATTTCTAAAAACATATATGTCATCAATGTTTGATACTCATAATAGACTAATGCATCAAGTTTCTCAGTATTCTGTAGCGCATTCAAGTTATCGTTAAAGAAAACAAAACAGTTATTTCATTAAATTTAAAACTTACCAAATAAGTTAAGAATATTCCAACAAACTAGAATGAATAAAATACACGTGTTCAAGATACATAATAAACATCTATACCACGTGATATACAATTAAAATAAGTAGAAAAACGTAAACAGAGAGAACGTATGTTTTCCGGATTTTATTGCTATGCAGATTTTGTAAATTATATAGATATTAATAATTTATAAACAACTTTTGAAACTGATAATAAGTTTATCTTGTGAATCCCCTGGTTCATTTGATAATTCACACACAGGGATAAACCTATCTGGGATAGTTGTACCTTTTAGGGTATTTGTTAACAACCAATAGTACAATAATGAACAGATATATCATGTTAAGGAGGGGTATTTGCGAAAAATACCAGTCGAGAGAATGTTAAATTGCACGAGCCGTAAGGCGATGGAAAATCATTCTCAAGACTGGTATTTTTCGCAAATACCCCTCAATAACATGATATATGAACCAGAAACTACAAAAAATTATGACACTACAGAGACAAAAGTCAATAATTTCCGTCAGTTCTACAGGTTTAAAGAAAGAAAGACAACATTAAAACATGAGGGAAAATGCAAAAACTATGACATCTTGTGTTTTAGAAATTGAAATTTAAGTTAAGTTAAGTTATTTAATATTATATAAATCAACCTTAGTTGGACGGGATTCGAACCGTTGCCCGGTTTGATTGCATTGATATCCGCATCGTAAGCGAGAGCCTTATCCCCACTGCTACCAGGTTTAACGTTATCAATTGGCAAATCAAGCCATTTAAACTGTACTTTGAAAATGATTGAAATATATGAAATAATTCACTAAAAATCTTGATAAAACTAGGGGGGGGGTCTCAACACTCGCAGGAGCGTGTAGCTCACAGCTTGATGATATGAGGGAAAGTAAATGTGTTTTATAAATCACAAGTCTACTACCAATAATTATGCACACTTTTTAGAATTTCGTAAATTTTTCGTTTTTGTACCTTTTCGCATGGACTGGCTCATATCTGTTTAATTGCACCGAATGTTAATGTACTAAAACGCATTGATGATCGTGACGTTACAAGCGTCCAGTCGGATAGAGTATTTTTTGGCAAATACCACGGCAGAGAGGGTAAAAAAGGCATATCCATTTAGCAAATACCCCGGCGGCGTTAAAAATGAACGATATTCATTTGATAACAGTAAATTGGTGAAAAATACACTGGCTATTAACCAATCAAAACCCCGGATTCTTACATAAGGTGTAATTAACTGAATAATTATTAAAGAAAAAAAAAGAAAAAAAAAACATATTTTCAGAGATTTCTTCTCATATTTTATTTCAGAAGTGCGTAGTTTTATTTTGTTTTTATCACAAAATATTGGATTTTTCATATATCAATAAAGGCAACAGTAGTATACCGCTGTTCGAAAGTCATAAATACAAACTAAAACC
Source organism: Mytilus edulis (assembly GCF_963676685.1). Classification (NCBI taxonomy): domain Eukaryota; kingdom Metazoa; phylum Mollusca; class Bivalvia; order Mytilida; family Mytilidae; genus Mytilus; species Mytilus edulis. The sequence continues at coordinate 28,356,424 of NC_092355.1, read as the reverse complement.
GAAGAAAACCCATCAACTATAAGAGGAAAACAACGAAACAACAGAAACACTAAAGAGCAACAAAAAACCAAACGACAAAGTAACACACACAGAAACGAACTATAGGATAACAACTGCAATTTTCCTGACTTGGTACAGGACATTTTTTAGAAAGAAATTGTGGGCTGAAATTGTTTTTTTGGCAAGCAAAACTCGCGCTTTTATGACAATGTTAAATATAAAACTTCAAAATAATATATACAAAATGAGAAGCATGATATAAACTACATTTTGGCAAATAAGTAAAATAAGTCAGTAATTGAGAATCAGATTTTCAGTCGTTCGTTAGGCTTGTTTAACAGGGTTTTATGGCCTTACTAATTAAAAAAAGGCCCAATTTATTACTTCTTTGGACTATCCTCAATTTTATATATGTTTGTTAGATTTCTGGCTTGATGGTTCAGATAAGTTCGAAGAAGGTGTTTGGGTCTGGACAACCATTGGACAGAAGTTCAACGTAACTGATTGGTATACAACTGAACCAAATAATAAGAATGATAACGAGCATTGTTTGGAAATTCGTAGCACCTTAGACAACCATCATGACCAATGGAATGATGAAGATTGTTTTAGCTATTTAAGTTTTATATGTAAAAAACCGTAAGTATACATAAAGCTTTCAGTTAGATTTAGGGAAATTAATCGTTGTTCTGAGACTATACAGGAACACATTGTACCTTTTGTACTGAGATCGATTGTCTGTTTTGTTATAAATCACTAGATGTTATCAGATATTTGTGCAAAAATGGTAGTTACTTGTATTTGTTTCATTACTTATGATCCTTTTTCTATTTTCAGAAGCAATACAATCATTTTTTTCTTTTACATCTCTTAGCAAATTTCGTATAATAGGCTTTTCGCAAATCAGGTATTCTGAACTTTGACTTTCGAATAAAAAAATACTATTATATACATTAATGTGTCGGTATAATATGATATGTAGCACTTATATAAGTATGTCTCTTTCAGATTGGTGTAATATTCGGATCAAAGGATTTACAAACGACGATATTCAGCTAATTCAGATTTCTTTAACATGTTTTACATGTTTGTGACCTTTCTAAAATGAAATTATTCGAACTTACTCTATCTAAGCAAGGTCATTTTTGTTTGTAAAAAGAAATAAGTAAAACAGAATATGAATAATTTGATATGGCAAAATTGGGAAAAATTTAATCAAAAAGAGAAAATTCGAAAAATAGTATCAGCCTTTCATATTCGCAACAAAAACCCGAAAAGCAATACAGCTTAATCAATCGTAACTTTTTTAAATGGATATATTTTTTTTTTGGAGACTTGTGAAACATGTGAAAGACAATGATGTGGTTTCATTTTAAATCAGCGACTTGTTAATAAGTTTATGGTTTTGCACTATCCAAATGCATAAAATAGTGTTCTTGATTATCAAAATATGTAACTCATGGATCTGTTAAAAATTTACGTCTTGTTAGTAATTTTCATGAATTTTCAAGCGTATGTATTTCTGCTTACATGGTTTCAAATAAAATCAACCAAGTTTTCATGAAAACATGAACATATATATTCGTAACAAATTAAGTAAAATAGATATTAGATTATTCAGTTCTCGGTAGCAAAAGAGAAACGGAAGATACCAAAGGGTCTTTCAAATTCATGAGTCGAAAAAAAACCTAACGATGCCATGATGGAAAAAAAAGGAAAACTAACAAAAGAGAAAAAACAGTACACAAAACACAAAACGTGAGACTGAGCAACACGATTCTATAGAAAACTATATAGTATTCAACCAGTGCCCGAATATGGAATTGATTTCTCTAGATATCACAACATTCAAGGTCCTTAGTTTCCTATGAAAATTTCATTGATAGAGGGGTGTTGTTTAAGTTTAAGTTTAATTAAATCCTTTGAAACATTTACGGGTGCTATCATGATTGTGTTGAACAATCTAGAATATCTTTGGCACAGCTGAATACGGCTGGTTCCCATACTCCAGTTTTGGCCAACATCATAATCAAAAATTGACATTTGCCCCGAATTAAAGTTTAATCATTAAATCTACTTTGCCATTTCATGTCATTTCCTTTTCCATGTAATGATTGCAATATAGAATAAGATGGTTCTTTACTGATAAGCTCTGGCATCACTATGTAATAGTAAATTAGCAGATAAGTAGCAAGAATTTTGTATCCTCAAGCAATGAAACTTATTATAATAACATGAAGGGGCAAGAGTTATTTACTGATGTCCAAATTTCATTGACAAATTGCAACGACAAAGGAGATACAAATTAAAGTTAACAACAAACCATTGGGATGAACTTCGCAATGACCTAGACTCAACACGATACACAGATCAACCATTGTGATGGTAGACTTATACCGGCGTCACACATCAGCGTATACATGTAGCTCCGACGTACGTCGGGCGTGGTAAAAAATCTTGTACGCTGCTAATACGCTATTAATTTTGGATGCATTCAACCTGTCAATTATTTCTGTATCGTGTGCACAACGAGCTTTAAGCATGTATTGGGTGTAGGAGAAGCGTACCTAAGCGTTTATCGGGCGTTCAAGTAACGTATGTTGGCGTACTCCTGGCGTTTGTCTAACATAGATATAATGCACGCTACGAAGGAAAAAAAGTATCTTGAACGTATTTGAGACGCATCCCGGTCGTATCTGAGACGATAATCCGTGCTTTCGGCGTGTCTGGGACGTTTTTTTATGGGGTGTTTGTTACGAACATATCCGAATACGTTTTAGTTAAAGTCGAACGATCTTAAAGCGTATACAACGTGCCCTAAACGTGTCTCAAAAGTCGAACGATCTTAAAGCGTATACAACGAACCCTAAACGTGTCTCAAACTTATCTGTAGGATTTTCAACGCGCTTGAAGCGTATGTATTGCGTGCTTGTAGCGTACAGGTTTACGCTAGACAACCGCTTGAGCTGGATGAAAAATTTTGAGCTGCATAAAAATTTCCTGGAGTTATAGCGTTCACCAAGCGTATATCTTTGCATTTCGACGTACTTCAAACTTATGCAACGCGCGTTTAAAGATTGCTTAGCGTTCCTCTGGCGTGAAACTCATGTATACCGACTTTGTAAATTTTCTCTGTACGTCTTGTGCACGCCGGTCTATACGTCAATATGTGACGCCGGTATTAAACATGTTTAAACTTATGTAATATTGATTTCGGTTAATTAGCTTTCATTTCTGCAGGTACTTTGGTGTCTTTAGATGTTTTGTTATTACTTTTTGTACTAAGTACCTTTTGAAACAGATTTTTATTATCGTCGTTTTAAGAGATACTAGATAATATAAGGGTAGTATTAATCTAATTATTATCTCCCATATGGAAAGTTCCTTTACAGTTAAAAGTTAACATCTTTGCCTTATATATATTTTGATTTCACTAGGCAACCTTATCATATCTCCAAATTATAGTACTTTAATCAAATAATGAGTAATTTAGAAATTCAACAGTTCTTTGTTAGACTATTTTGAAGGGGAGGGTGAAATTTATAAATGATTTCAGATATGAAAACAACACAGTATGAGTATAATTCGATACTGTGCTTTCCTAGATTTACCTTCATCAGGCATGCTTATGGATGCACTTTGTAAATTCACCTGTTTCTCAAACCACGCCTCTTTAGAAGAGATATTTATTTTTCATTGCATATTTTATTTATTACACTAGTAGTTGTTTCTTCATGATATGGTACACAAATTAACCAAAAAAAATCAATTTGTTTTGTCCCCAGATGACTTTAAAAATCTTTATATCATTAAAAAAGCACCAAATGATCTCCCTTTAGTGAAAAAATGCCATATTTTTGCATGAAAATTGAATTAACTTTTTTTAACTCATCGGTGACCTATATGTTTTATCATTTTTTTTTCAAATAAACTGTACTTAAACTAAACTATTGTAAAATTTAAGCGATTTCTGTAATTTAGTTCTTTTTCTTATTTCGATATTTTACCCTTTTTTTCATATTAGTTCAACAGAAAAAAGTACCCTGAACAAAAATTCATGCTTCTTTCAAAGGCAGATTGTGAGCTTAAACGAACGGTGACCCCATATTTTTATTCATTTTTTTCATTAAGCATAGAATAAAGTTTATTAATAGAAAAAAATAGCGAAATCCTATATTTAAAAAAAAAAGTATTTAGACCCGCGAGCCCCATTAACCCACATAATTGGAATTTTGAACGGATGGAAGACATAGTGCAATAATTAAATGAAGTTGTAACTGAAAGCTTCCATACCAGTTAAACGTATTCTTCAATTTTTAAGGTATAAGGTATTCATTCATTTTATGTGTTTGAGCTTTCCGTTTTGCTAATTGATTACGGACTTTACAATGTTTACGTTTGAAAATTTCCTCAGAGTTCGATATTTTTGTTAATTTACGTTTTTATATATTTGTATCTGAAACGCACATTTTATGTGTTTGATAAAAGTTTCGTGTAGTCAACAAAATAAATTTCATCAAATAAGGTACCATAAAGGGAGAATCAAAACTCATAGACTCATTCTATAGCAACATTCGAGCTAAATTAAGTATATTCAACCCTTTGTACATGGCAAATAGCGAGGATGGTTACAAAAATAGAATAGCTCCTTTGTTGTATATTTAACGCAATTGTAGCTACATGTTGATGTAAATCACAATAAATTTCAAGAGCATCTCAAGTGGTAACCTAATAAGAAATAAGAGAATAAGTGAAAGATTGTATGTCAAACACTTCACCGATAATAATGTGGTGTTCCCCCTGTAAGTTTTTTTTACTAAGGAGTTTTCTTCCTTTTAATGTGATAACAGTTACGAAATACAAATTTCCGAAAAACCGAAGTGTCATGGTCCTTTCGCGCACCGAAATAGATATACAACTCCAGTGCATTTATATTTTTATATTCGTTAAATAGTATCATGTACATAACTTGTATGTGTCGTTTTATTAATTTTATTTTCATACATTTTCATTCATTTCCCTGTATAAAATGATTGGTTTTTTAAAAAGCATTACTGAATTTGATGTTGACAAAAGATCGATGAATACTTTGTTATGATTAAATAACAGACACTTGAACATTGTCATAAAACACTAATTAGTTTGTCTTACAATCAATCCTTTCACCAATTTGACACTTAATAATTTTTTCATTTTATGTTTTTTTAGAATTTTTTAATTATAGTTCTCCGAAAACTTGAAAATCGCCTTCTCTTTTATAAATGAACCCCATAACTCAGAAACTTACAATCTAAATTTATAAAAAACGAAAAGGAGCTCGTGTCAATATATATAAACAATGAACCAAAGTTTCCTGCATATTTAGTTCAACCGTTTTTGAGTTTTGTCGGTAAACTGGAAAATATCCCTTTTTCTAATGAATAAAACCCCAAAACTCGGAAACGTAAATTGAAACATTAAAAAAAAAATAAAAGAGCTCACGTCAATAGATGTAAACAATTCACAAAAGTTTCATGTAAATTGGTTGAATGATTTTCAGCTGATGTCCGATACGTTGTCGACGGATGGATGGACAACAGAATACCATAATACTTCCCAGAAACGGGCGTATAGAAACTGGTCAATCGACAGTAGAATTAGTCCACGTGGTATCGTACTCAAACTATATATTCGTTTTAAAAATACGTCACTGTTTGTGATGTCCTGTGCTGTCGTTATGGATAATGTTCGTTGTTATTCTGCGGTTTATATATTGTAACGAATATTATATTTTTTTTATTAAGGCGTTTTTCCATACTAAGTGGTTTTGCATTTGTTTGTGCTGTAATTTTGTCATGTAGTGTTGTCATTTTAAGTGATATTTTATCATTCTTACATTAGCGGCAAGTTTGACTAGCTATACAAGTAGGTTAAACACACCATTTTTTTTCTGAAAATGTACTGCCCCAATTCAGGAATATGGCAGTTGTTATCAAATAGGTCGTTTCTATGTATGTTGGAGTTTTTAGTTGCACCTCAGTGTGTCTGTTGTTTCGTTGTTTTCTTCTCATAGTTGATGTGGTTTTAGTTTTTAAACAGGATTATTTTAATCTCAAACGCATTTTGAGTTTAAAACAGCTATATTCTACTGTTGCATTTATTCAATGTATGTCAAACAATTGCTGACATTAGCATTTTTGACCAACTTTTTCAGGTGGAGTGAAATACAGGCGTTAGTAATTTTGCCCTAAATGATATAAAGTTATTCCCTTACTTCATGACATCAGATAACGAGAATGTTTACAAAAATGTTACAGCGCCCTATTTATATTTTTAACGCAGTTGGATCAACATTTTTATGATGAATAAAAATCAATTGCGAGGGCCTCTCTAGTTATTCGTGTTGTTTGAAGAAACCAAAAGTGATACCTTTACACGCACAGAATCAGGAAGATGAACTTACTATATAACCAGGATGAATCCACCATTTTCTACATAAGAAAATGTCTTTACCAAATCAGGAAATTGACAGTTGTTATCAATTAGTTTGATGTGATTTTTTTTACAGACGTCAGTAGGTTTGCACTAAATGAAATAAAGTCATTTCAAACTACTTGAAGCAAATAAAGAGGATTTACAAAAAAATTTAGCGCCTTATAAAAAATACAGCGAAATGCTGATGATGAATTGAAGTCAACTTCAAGGGCCTCTCTTGTATTAGCTTAATGCAAAGTTAAGATATTATTAGAAAGATTGTGTGTCAAACACTTTAAAGATATTAATGCGATGTTTTCTCCATGTAAGTTGTCCTTCCTATAGTGGTATAGTATTTAAAGTTCTAAGACTACAAAAACATGTCGCTATTGAGTTTTTACAGTAAGAATGAGAATAGAGTTGCATCCACTAATGTTTATTCAAATAAAATATCTTTGAAAATTAGCTTATTAGAGGGTAGGCATCTTTTTAACATCATTGAAGCAGGTATCTTTATAGAAATCTGACGAAGTAATAAGTACTGGATTGGCGGTTTTCTTAGCTTTCTAAGGTCAAGCATAGTTTCCTCTATTAAATTTGATATCAATTAAGACTATCACTCCTATAAAGAGTAAACCAACAATTGCAGTAAACATTTACTTATTTGTAGATCTAGTCTTGCTGATCATGTTTGCTAGCTAACATGTTTAAAGTGTCTATCAATCTTGTAAAGTTTGAAGACAAAAACGTAAAATATTCTTACAAGTCGTCATTAAAGAGTACTCATACAAGGAATCGACTGATGATTTGGATATTTAATTCTTATGTACATCAAGTTTTGTTTATCATTTTTGCAGATTAAATAAAGTTGAGAATGGAAATGGGGAATGTGTCAAAGCGACAACAACCCCTACCGTAGAGCAGACAACAGCCGAAGGCCACCAATGTGTCTTCAATGTAGCGAGAAACTCCCGCACCCGGAGGCGTCCTTCAGCTGGCCCCTAAACAAATATATATACTGGTTCAGTAATAATGGACGTCATACTAAACTCCGAATTATACACAAAAAACTAAAATTAAAAATCCTACAAGACTTATAAATCTATTTTTCATAGATTTTCAGATAAAAGGCCAAGACGCAAAAGATTTATCATAATCGTCATCAGAAGGCATAAACTCCAATAAGAGGTCATCTGACAATTTTGACAATGCAGACTTACTTGTAGATCTGGTCTTGTTGATCATTTTTTTGAAATAAAAAGTTCCTCTTTAGATGCTCTATCTATTTTTGAGATCTAAGGCAACCATGAAATCAATCGGTAAAATTCATCATTTATGGGCAATAAATCCTATAAGAAATTGTCTGACAATACGTAGATCTCATCAACCTGAACGTTTTTGCCCCTGACATATTTTCTCAACTCATATCAGTTTGAAAAATAATAGACCAAACTTTAATTTTATCCCTATATTCTATTTTTAGTCATTTCGGTAATGCTGGTTGAGACGGGATCTTTACTTTTAAATCTAGATACCCTGATGATTATTGTGGACATATTTGGTTCAATTTGGCTCCGTTGATGCAGAACAGATGATTTTTGTAAAGGTTACAAACGACATTCGACGGCCGCCAAATGATAAGAAAGCTCACTTGGCCTTGAAGGCAAGGTGAGCTCAGTATTGGATTATTAAAACGATAACATGAAAGAAAATAAACTTCAATAGTTTCCAATTGAGAAATAAAACACATGTATACAAAAATTCTATCAATTGAGCCTGTTAACTGTTTTGTCTTTGGTGGATATATGTTTTATTGGCAATCAGTCGTCATTTCAATATTTTGTTCTTTTACATGCTCTTTACACTGTACAGTCTGAATAAAATTATGGAAAGCAGCAGGAAGTATTAAATTCGTTTCTGCATTTTCTTCTTTAAATGATTAATGAATTGGCTTGCAGCGTTTTACAAATGGCTTTGAATGAACTTTTAACTTCTCGGTATGTAGAGCTATGCATTTACAAAAATTGGTTCGTGTCACATTATCTGGATATACTTTATAAAATAGTGCGGCTGAACGTGACGAACATCGCAGATCAGTACGAATGTATGTTCAAATAACATTCTCGTGTTGTTTGAAGAAAGAAAGGCTCTGATTAATTTGCTTATTATTACTTTGCTAATCTTCATCTCAGTTGTTCATGTTAGGCTCTGACTAATTTCCGTATGACTGCCGTTATAATGCCTTCACCAAGATAGACATCTTATAATTATGATTTACTTAATGATTTGTTGTTTTAACGGTTATTAGAATACGCTATTCTTGCAGGAAACACTATCCGTTTTGAGCCCAATCACCATATATCCACAATTCGTAATGCATCATGATTCATCGTATGTGCACTGGCCGTAATATTACAAGTTATGGTTGAGTATGTAGTTCCAGCAATTTTTTTGTGGTAATGCGTATTTGCAAAGACACTTTTCTGGTCGATTTGAGCCATCTACACTACCCGACTAAAACGTCAGACTAACATTGCTTGTAAATTCTCCGGGTATGACGACACCAAATGGAACTTTTTAACGACCTTGACTGGCTATACACCCCTTGCACGGTCCGGGGTGTGACGATACTGTATTCTGTCTTATATTGATTTATTCCATAAACTGTCAACATGTTTGAATCAAATCCAATAGTTTCTATTGGATAGGTCATTACTGAAACTTGATTGTCTGAATAAGTGACAGATTATATAAAACTTTCGAATGAAAAGAGTCATCCATATGATCAGCAATACGGAATTCGCTTGTACAGTGCAAAATCTGTAGGTTTCACAGGGTAATAAACGCGAACGATACTGCTAGGTCGTTCCTGTATGTTGGGAACAATAAAGTTATTATCGAGCTGATTGTTCGGTAAAGTCATTTCTGTAAAATGATTACATGTATTACGATTTAAAGAATTACATTTATTGCCCGAAACAACGCCAACGGGTTGTCATGACGTTATTACCGATCCAGAAAGATCAAATTCGAATGATATCTGAAATGTTTGCAGTTTTGACAAAACACCTGAAAGCGTTTCACCACTTTTGGTTAGTTGAACCTTAATGTGTGTTGACATTTAGAAATCTCAATTTTATTTGTACAGCTGAAATCTCGATAGTTGTTGCTACTATTCCAATCAAACATTTAGCAATCGATATATGGGCATGAACCTTAAAACTAGGTACAATATACATTTATGATAACACTTGCTTTGGGATTGCTAAGTATCCATCACTTGCATAATCATGCAATTGGAAAGGGTACAGCACGGTTGGAACGGTAGTATGAACGAACACATCTTTCCTTTCTTTTCCATCGTTAGTGAATACCGACTCTGGGAAATCAAATCTATTTTCTACCTTTGACAACAGAATTGATTCATTTTTATTTGAATGTAATGAAAATATTGTCGCATTTCCTCCTTGTGTGGAAAACTTATGAAGTCATTTCTAATATAAATAATGTGTATAAATGATTGAATGGATATCAAAATGTCACAGACAATAATGAACGAATTCCATCTATTTTTTTTAGAATAATCCATATGAATAAATATTATACCGATTTCAATCGGACCGTGAAACATGTTTTAAAAAAACAAATTCATCACATTTTAAAACTTAAAACAAATCCGGTCTTTACTCTTGTGATCATTTAACCAAACACAACAAAAACATGAAATAGAAAATCGTTAAAAATAAGTTAGTGAATTATATATGAGTTGATATATAAGTACTTGACAAGTCAAGGTGAATGTCAAATCATTGCTTACTGGACATGTGACTCCAAGTCAACAGGTAGTTTCAAATGAAAACAGTATAATGGCTTCAATGGCATTTCATGATTGACACACACTGGGAACACCCAAATCCAAACATTGAACCAGTCAATAAGGAATAATAAGTACACGAGGAACTATGAATCGTTTTATGTCTGTGTCAAAATGGAGCAGAGGTAGTTTTATAACTTAAAAGGAGGAAACATATTAAACTGCACTTAAAATATTAAAAAAGTACTTTCTGATTTCGTCTTGCGAAAACTCACCATAGGATTGGCCAACAATTTGGGTGTATAATATCACGTTATCTTATGATCAGATTATGATTAAGTCGAACGGACAAAACGATTATTGGAAGATGTTTCCTCTTTTTAAAAGCGTCCTTGAAAAACCTGCACTGAGAACACTTATAGGTATTATTACAGATATGTTAGTGTTAAATACAAAAATAGCATACTCAGTACTTGGTTTTGTTTCAACAAGTAGCTGTATAAAAGTAAAATACATATTTATGTAAACAATGGAAACACTATATTTAGGTAGCAGTTTGTACAATGTCTAAATTACAAACAATCTAACATTTTATTTTCTTATTTGTAAATTTATCATGGAATATCCGTTTCACAGGTGATATCGGATATGTTCCGTATGTAGTAATTACAATACCCTTCTTTTTCACGAATGTGTCCTACTGAATTTACCGGATTTGTAATAACATAAACAACATGACGGGTGACACATGTGGAGCAGGATCTGCTTATCCTTCCGTAGCACCTGAGATCACCCCCGGTTTGATTTGGGGTTCGTGTTACTTAGTCCTTAGTTTTCTATGTTGTCCTTCTGTACTATTATTTGTCTGTTTGTCTTTTTAATATTTCGTCAGCCATGGCGTTGTCAGTTTGTTTTTTAATCTATGAGTTTGACTGTCCCTCTGGTATCTTTCGCCCCTCTTTTAATGAATTATGATTAGCCAACAGTTAAACGTTCCCTTCTAAAGGGAAGCATCTGTGATCACCAGTTGTTTAATTGGAGAACAAATAATAAGGGGTATCCATCTATGACCAAAAATCAGTATATACACAGCAAAAAAACACACAAAAAGCAAAGAAACGGTGCTTTATTTTGGTAATTTAGGAGACAAATAAAATATATTTTGAATAATACAAAAAATTATGAATAAATCTAAAACGCATATAATAGCTGTTTCCCGGATACCTGATTTTATATGTCTAAAACTATGAGTACCAGTACCGTCTGATGTGTATATAACGATTGAAAAACCGCACCCCCAAAAATGCTTCAAAAATTTAAAAACGTGACATAGAAAGTAATTTGGGGGCCATGCATAGCTGAGTTCCGTCTTATCAAAGTTTTAGGACATAAACTTGTCTAAAATTAATAGAATGATGTGGCACACATATCAGAAGTTATATCAATTATAATAAAAAATCAACCTTGGAAATACAGAAAAGCATACAACTGAAGCAAGGGAACACAATATATGGGTAACACACACCTAAAGACCAATCTCGGAAATACAATAGAAAAACTAAGGATATGGGGTATCATTCGTGACACAAAATTAATACACACACAACAACAAAAAAACACAAAAAGCATAGGAGCAGCTCTTGTATTGCGGTTGTTTGTATTTTGATTATCCGTCTGGTATCTTAAGCATGTCTTTGAAACATATACTTAGAACCATCAAAATATATATATAAAAAAAGAAATTGCAAAGCATTTAAATGATATACATGTACAACAAAAAATATAATCTGGAATGTGCATTTTGGAATGTACTGGCTGCTCTAATTAATATTGGTGCCAAGAGAAAATCAAATCAATGAATAAAAGAAAACATACAAGAGGGCGAAAAAAAAGACCGACTTAAGGACGAACAACAGTTCACAAAAAGAACACAAATACACACTTGGATGGTGTGAACTTCCAAAAAATAAAACACTGTAAAGTGTAAGGGTGTATGGTTTATGGTGCAATGGTAGATGGTGTATGGTGCTATGGTGTATGGTGCTATGGTGTATGGTGGAAGAGAAATGGTGTAATGGTGTAACGTGCGATCGGGAATGGTGTGAATGAATGGTGTACGACATTTAAAACTATTAAAAATATTGATAAAAAGAATTGATTTTTAATTTTATACATTAGTTAACTATTTTGTGATCAAAGGAGTAGGTCCGGTAAGGGTCGATTTTGGCCTCAAATTTCAGGTTCATCTAATGAAAGATTTTGGACACTTGTTAAACACTTCAGTGTCTATTTCAATTGATTCAATTAGTGTATGTGAAAAGTAAAATCACAAAAATACTGAACTCAGAGGAAAATCAATTCGGAAAGTCCATAATCACATGGCAAAATCAAATAACAAAACGCATCAAAAACGAATGGACAAGAACTGTCATATTCCTGACTTGGTACAGGCATTTTCAAATGTAGAAAATGGTGGATTGAACCTGGTTTTATAGCTAGCTAAACCTCTCACTTGTATGACAGTCGCATCAAATTCCATTATATAGTCACCGATGCGTGAACAAAACAAACAGACATAATAGGTAAAAATGTCAAAAATAGGGGTACAGCAGTCAACATTGTGTTATCATCTTAATCACTATAAAAACAACAAATGTAATGAAGAAGCACAAAAAGGCATACATCAAATTAACATCCTCATTTTGATTATATTATACGATTATATTTGTCTATGTAAAATGCACCCATCAAGGAAGGAGGGTATGGGTACTGGTGTAAAATTGCGCGTTTGAAATTCGCACAGGTAGACATGAAATAATTTTGTCGTTCAAAGTATGACGGGATGCATAAATACAGTCACGCAAAATAGATATAACAAACACTGACTTAGCAGTTAAAGTAATAATAATAAATATAAAATAATAGTGTGGTTCAAAGTATGACGTGATACATAAGTACAGAGTCACGTAAAATGTATATCACAAAAAAAGTTGGTTAACAGTAAAAGTAATATTAATGAATAAAATAATTTTGTCATTCAAAGTATGACAAGATACATAGGTACAGATTCACATCATAAAATAATTTTGTCATTCACAAAAAAAATTTGAAAGATTTTAACTAAGTAAGTTATTAAAAACGCTCCGATTCAAAATAAAAATGAAAAATCTATCAAATATGCAAACAATCGTCACTTTTCAGATTGTTTTTGTCAAAAATGAAAGTGTTCATCCTCAACCTTTATATATGTAATGTATTATCATCAAATACAACTTACATTCCAATATTATGAATGAACACAAATGCGGCCACTTTCATTTAAGACGGAAACCGTCTAAAAATTAACTAAAATGCGAAAATTGTGAAGATTTCAGTAATTTAGCATGACTTAATGATGTAAGTACTCGATATATGTGCATTGTATTGTCAAGAACAGTCCATATTTGTGTGGCAGAAGCATTCTACTTTCCAATAAATAGCTAAAAGATTACATTTTAACAATTTTGTAAAACTGCTATATTTTGGGGCCAAAAAGGGGTCTTACTGAACCTACTCCTTTGTTTTTTAAAATGAATAAATAATTTTTAAGTAACACGCTTTCTTTGAAATTCAATTGCATTATGGTGAAATGTGTAAGGTGTATGATACAAAGTTGTAACGTGTATGGTGTAATGGAACAGGGTGTATGGTGTAATGGTGTATGGTTAAGGTGTTAATAGTGTATTATTTTACACCATCCAAGGACTGTAAATAAGCAAACCGGAGACATACTACAGATTACGGAGATGTTGCATATACAAATGTATCAAGAAAATAACATGTTGATCAATAAACCTTATAAATTAGGTTGATGTCATGTACCACTTGTAATAGGGACATGTGTAGCTTACAATCATTATACGTCACTAATGAAGTACACTGTTATTGGACATTGTATGAATGCCGTTTCAACACTTAAATGTCATCTCTGATCCAGCCATTTTTTGGAATGTTTCGGAATGATTTTGGTCTTTAGATCGAAAGTCATGCAACCAACAAACGTATGTGAACTTTCGTCTGGAAGATGCTGTTTTAATTACACACCATAAACATGCCTTAACGTTCAGTTTGGAGTTTTAGTTGAATTTGAAAGTCACATTGTTTTAAAAAATCCAAAGGTAAGAAGACAATTTTTTATTTTCAGGTTTGGTCAGCGAGCTGAAACTAATGTTGACAAGCTCATTTCATTTTGACCTCACAACTATTAGCTATTTACTATTCATTCTGGTATTCTCAATATATAGCTTTCTTTTTGTTTAGAACTCGGAGCAGGCCTATGATTTCATTAAGGCAGCACAGTGACCTGTTATTGTTCACGGTCATTTTTCTATGAATAGTTGTCTAATTGCCAATCATATGCAACTCTTATTTTATCTATCGTGTTTTGAATTCCTCCTGCAATTGCAGAAAATTTCCAATTACAACTGATTTGGTTTTTCTAAATATGGATTGTAACACTGTATAGTGATTGAAAAGTTTGAATAAATCATTAATCTCAAGCAACAGAAAATATTTGATACGCCTCTAAACGGCATCATATCAATTTGACATTGCAGTTTATAAAAATTATGCGATATCTAGATAAATTTAGTTTAAGGTACTTGTGAAAAGAATAAACCACAACACAAAACAGATACACATAGCAGTTGAATAAACAATACAGAATAACTCGGGCTCAGACCAATACAGCAAACCTCTTAGTGATAAAAATGCAGATACAGAAATATAGACGTACTTATATCAAATACTAATGTTTAGCAACTAAATTAAGCCAAAAATCTAATGTATTTCATCGAAATGATACCTAGGACCGTTTGAATGATTTTACAGTAGTCATTTTGGGCGCTTTTATAACTTGCTGTTCGGTGTGAGCCAATGCTCCGTTTTGAAGACCGTACTTTAGCCTATAATGTGTTACTTTTAAAAATTGTGATTTGAATAGAGAGTTATCTCAAAGGCACTCATACCACATATTCCTATATCTATTGACCAATTACTCTTAGTAAGTTTAACAACTTCTATAGAAGCAAAAATACAACTATGATAATCTAATTATGAATGGAGAGCAATTTTATTATATACCTGGCAGACGACAATGTTTACCTTGATGACAAATCATTATTTCAATATATATAGTTTTTTTATTCAAATACATGTATTAATAAAAGTACTGATCTAAACGCAAACACTTCATGCTTTATTTACATTGAGTTAGTTACTTAACCATGAAAACGATCAGATTTAACAGACAATCAAATCAGATATATATTATTCTGATGTTCTACCTTGTATGTAAATTAATCATTATTCAGTAATTTGAATATATTATGCAATGCTAAAATATTCTAAAGTGTCATAAAACTGAAACTGGAATAATTCAGTAAAACAGAAACTGCCAATCATTGTTCGTGTTCTCAGTCTTTTATTGTTTTGTTTAGTGTCAAGGAGGTCAAAGTTTGTTCATCAATAATAATTTTAATTTATTTTTCTACTGCGTTGACCAATATGTTACTGAAAAATTACGTATGTGCAATATAATGAATCTCTATGAACTACAACTACAACCTACATCATGTGCATAGTGGAAATAGTTTTTTTCATTATTGTAAATCAGAACGTAAGATTTAAACCAGAAATTATAAAGCGCAGAAGACCCATACATGCAGAATAACACAAAGAGAGACTAACTAAAAAAAGCTAAAGATTAAAGATCATAGGACAGTAAAATAGCTCAAGATAACACAGATTTGAAATGATTTAAATGCGCCGTACGCATTAATGACCTTTCGCAGAATTTTATTTTATTTTTAGTTTGTAGATTTCTCCGAGCTCTTGTACCCATATTTTGACTATTATATTTATTGTGTCTGTTTATTTAACGCATCAATGTAAAAATATCGGAAATTGATGAGACTGTCATTAAAGTGAAAGGGTTAGCGCTATAGAACCAGGTTTAATCCACCATTTTCTACATTTGAAAATGCCTGTACCAAGTCAGGAATATGACAGTTTTTGTCCATTCGTTTTTGATGCGTTTTGTTATTTGATTTTGCCATGTGATTATGGACTTTCCCAATTGATCTTCCTCTAAGTTCAGTATTTTTGTGATTTTACTTTTTGTGAATTAATTCTTTTTTTATGCATCCGAATAAGAATAAAAGTTCTGTATTTTTTGACAATTTCAATCTTTAAAACAATAAAATTGACATAGCGTTTTGCAAATAGGTTCCGATACATTTGGATTTACTTGGCAGGTATATTGAAACAACCATTATTATATATTTCTCTGAGTCTGCGCTAAGTATAGATATATCGAGAATTTTATCACGGTGTTGTTTACAAAGCGAAAGAAGCACGTGATATTAGAATTAGTTTTATATCATCATTAAAAATACGATACGAAC
Organism: Mytilus edulis; assembly: GCF_963676685.1. Lineage (NCBI taxonomy): Eukaryota > Metazoa > Mollusca > Bivalvia > Mytilida > Mytilidae > Mytilus > Mytilus edulis. Next base: position 28,339,714 of record NC_092355.1, on the reverse strand, counting down.
ATAACCCATATCATGCCCACAACAAAATCTAGAATAAATGTGTTAATTTCCGGGGTGAAAAAAACCCTGCGACTGAATCAATATCTATTCCAAAAGATGTCATTTTAAATTTCCTGACAATTTTTTGCAAAGAATATGATTATTGTTTCGTTTTACATCTGCCTTTGTGTATAAAGTATAACGGTTCATAATTTCAAATTTGAAAGGACCTCCACTTAAAAATTTAACAAGTAAGTCTTTATTAATCCATAATAATAAAAATAATCTTGAAATAGAATTGTTTTCAAAATATCTAATTATTGATAATCTTTTCTCCTTTGTATTTATTTGCAGATATATTAATTATCTTGATAAAACAATGCAGAATTAATGTCTTCAATTGTTTCATTATTACTATTTAATGAAGTATATAAAGGGAAAACGGTACTGTTACATTTCCCAGCATTAGGTTGGCATTTCGTGTACCCAAGGCAGGTGAAGGAAGTCAAACTAGGAGCGCTGTGATTGGATGTAAGGGTACAATATATTTTTTTTTTATCTATGAAAAACTGCAGTGTGTATATTTGCAATATAAATTTTGAAACCTGTTGAAATATTTTCTAGAGAATTATTCAAAAAGACTTCCAAAATTTAATAGATTTGGTGCAAAATGACGGTGGGCATGGATAACATAAACAAGCTCCGTTGGAAGTTGGTCATGATACTATTTGGCTTAATTTTTAGGACAGAATAATAAAGTACTAACACCACATATAATTGTTTTATCCAGGTTTTTATCATAAAAAGTGGTACATTTAGAAAATGTTAATATTGTCGCCTATGGCAGAAAAAATAGTACCGTTTTTCCTTTATTGTTGCAAATAAACAACCGAGTAAAGTTTAGTGAAATTTCATAACACATTATCCATAATTTCTGTATCTTCACGGGTTAATATTAGCCGCAAATCCAGCAGGAAAACCATAACCGGAATATTCATTACGTCCAAATACAATAAGTCCAAACGGTATATCATTGTGTTGCTTAATTTCATGAAGACCGACACTTTGTTCAACAGTGATGACAGAGTACAGTGTAGATGCAAGTGTAATATTTGTTATCATTTCATATTTCACAATATCTTTGTCATCTAAACGTAATCCCGTTCTAGCGTTCGATTGAATGATAACTGTAATGTAAAAGAGTTGAGGTGGATGACCTCTTCTAAAGTCATTTACAACCGGATATGTGTAACTGTTTTTGAAATGTTGAACACTTGGAAGTGTAACCATGAAAGCATCAGCAGTAGAAGATACACCGTTACAGTACAGCTGAACTTGGACTGGAGCAGATGATTGCAAAGTATATATGTCATAATTTTCAAATTCATGGAATCTTCCGCGTTGGATGTCAATATATTGGATTAAACTATTGTTGTTAATACGTACTCGGGAATATTCTTGTGCAAATATTCTAAAATTGCACTGTGAATCATACAATTTAGGAACGATGAAATCACGTCCTAGTTGTTCATTTGGTAAGATCATCTCCTCCATGTGATTTCCCCACCCGTTTCGCAGGTAACTTGTACGGACACCAGACATTACAACAACTGGATTGGATGCAGCTACTAAAGTCCCACTAAAATCATAATGACTCGACAAATAGAAGGTGTCAAATTGAGTCAAATGTATACTTAGCGTATCGTTATTTCTATACTGTATATTGTTATATGTAACACTTCCACCGGCAATCCGAAAGTGAATTGTTACGTTTGTTGATTGATGAATTCCAATAATTCCAAAATTACTGTTTGAAAAAGGGATCTCACGAGTCCACGGTGTAAATGATGATACTATGTATTTGTTTCCTAACGATTTGGAAGGAAGAGCAAGAAATCCATCAACCTCGTTACCAGTAAAAGTAAGGCCATAGATAGACACGGGAATGTTACATTTCACATGGATAGCTTTTCTGTGAATACCATGTTGATCCATAAATACAGTACGGCTAATGTCGTATGAGTTTATGCTCACATTTGATATTGCAAATGACGAATTCATGTTCAGAAATGGGATGAAGATTTGACATGATCCGTCAGTTATGGACACTATGTACAAATATAGTTTTCCATTTTGGTTGTGACTTGTTAAAAATCCTAGGTAAAATTCGTTCCCTTTAGTATCTGTAAAAAGTAAAATAAAAAAGAAATAACCATAATAAAAACTATGATTAAATGCAAACAATAAATGGTAGCTATCCACTTATTGTAGAAATTAAAATACAAATACTAATTATACTTCCATTCAGCAACAATATACATGTCAGTACATATAAGTAATATAATAGAAAACCAAAGGATATGACATATGGGATATCTATCAACGACACAAAATCAGTAAATCCACAGCAAAACAA